>NC_086287.1:37393006-37563006 GCF_963924245.1 Chroicocephalus ridibundus
CTTTTGGAGATCATTAATTCACGTATAACCCCCAGAGAGCTGCCTAAGTAGAGTTTGAATAGGCATTAAATTAAATATGCATATGTTTTAAATGCACATCATTCATTATACAGCAAAATGAAACTTTAAGGGTTTTTTGATGCTGCTTACAGATCACAACACCTAAACGCCCCAAATCAAACTGATTTTCTCCTGTACTGACATTACATTTTAATGCAGAAACCTCTCATACCTCCGCTTCAATAATTTTTCTCTCATATGTTTCCAATGCCTTACCTACTATTCTGTAAAAGACACAAATAATCAGTCATCTGGAATTAGTTTTTTAAGAAGGCTGAATATTTAATTTTCCATTATCTCCACTTTTAAAAGCAGGCACTGTTTAATGCCGTTGACGAACTGACATTTAGCAAAGCAACATCACTTCACAGCAAAAAGGGTTAAAGAGATCTGTATTAATATAGAAGTCAAGCTTTTAATATTCTGCAAATATTAACAAAGAAAGATGATAATGTTGAGTTAATATGGGTTAAGGATAAAATGAAAATAAATTTTTCTGATTGCTAAGTGTTGACACTTTTTTGGCTAGGCCTGCAGCCTTTTCTTGAAGGCTGTGTAATTACAGAAGGCTTTTCCCCTCCTTCCCCCTCCTGCTTCTAGCCCACATTAGTAATGACCCCTTCACTGCTTCAAAAACCACTAATAGTCTTCAGCAAAGGCAAGAAAAATGAACAGGATAAATTGGAATCCACAGTCAGTAATTTGCATCATATGAGGCTGCTTTGGCCACTCACACTCATTCCTGGCCATCAATCGTGCGCTGTCAGGTGCTGCACTCTGCCACCATGATAAATACTCCTCCTAACACTCTGATTCGTCCAAACAATGTAATTGTCCTCTATTCTCCTCTTGGTAATGGAGATAATGAATGACTGCACAAACAAGAAGGATTGCTCATCACAGACACAGGGGTGGCTTCAAACCGAAAAGCCCCGAGTACAAATTTTAATTGACTGAAAACATAGGTTGAAAGAAAAGAGATCCTGTCTTCCATTTCCAGGCTTCGAGACAATCACTGCTGAGCGTTCCCCCTTTGGTTCGGGGGGCGCGTTCTTTCTCCTGACCGTGGGCCCCCCAAAATGGGTAAAATGAGACTGTAGAAAATCCCGTCGTTGGAAAGCAGCCACAGAAATGCTGTCCAGTATGCAATTCATGGAAAACAACTCCTCACTTTAATTGCATTTAATCCCAAACTGCGAGGAGCTGGTGTTATGAAAAAAACCACCTCCTCCAAATGGAAACAGTTCCATCCAGTTAAATACTTATTGTACTGCAAGGAATAGTATGTTTTTAAAATTTCGGTCAAAATACAACCACACGTAAAGCGAATTGCGTTCAACAGCACAGAGCGTGATGGAAATCAGTGAGCCTACACAGTGTGATAGCCATCCTGGAGCTATTAAGACATTTGAAAATTGGTACACACAAGATCAACAAACACTTAAAAGCTGAGATCTTATCAAAATTCACCTTGCACAGATGGCTTTTATTATTTCTAATTAAGAGTGAGGGACAATAGCACAACAACTCTAACTTATTTAAATAATGTTCTACATTTTGGGGAAGAGAGAGAGAACTGGTGTTGTTTTCTGTTGATTCCCCCCCCCTCCACCTTCAACATCAGTGATTCTACGGCTTTTAAATGTGAAGTGGACTGTTTATCTGAAAGTGTGCTGGCAGACTGCCACCATATTTCTAAGATTAAAGAAAAGATTGAAAACAATCAGCTTTCCGAGGAACTGAAACCACGACAATATGTTTCTGATTAATTTACAAATATATGTATATATTTAAGGCTAAACTACAGAACCAGAAAATTCCTACTAGTTAGTCTATCACAGGCATTCTTACACTTTATTAGAACAGACATCATATTGAAATAATAAGCATGGGAGGCCTTCGTTTCTTCTTTGATCTATATTACTAAATGTCTGACTGGCTCAGATTTAAAATAAACTTTGGTATGTTTGCACTTGAAAACTGGAAAAAGACCACAAGTAATAATTTGTTGTCAGTTTCCATATTCTCTAACTAAAAACTATCGTTTAGTCTGTGCACTGCTGGATGCCAGGCCATGTTAGTCCAGTCACCCCTGCAGTGGCTAAACTTTCTTGTAGGAATATATGCTCCAGTATGGGAGCAACGATGATAGATCACTTCATCAGCATGGAACGAGCTGAGATGAATTAAAGGTACAGGCCACAGCTCCCCGTGCTTTCCGAATCTCTTGCAGGCTAGTGTCATTACAGTCTTCGATACACAGGTATGTAGGGGAGAAGGGTACCACCGAGCTCCTTTTCCTCTGAACATCCAGGGATCGTGATTTCATGCCAAATGCATCGCAAATGCGAAGGCAAGATTTTAAGCTGTTCAATGATGGCTCTTCAGTGTCGTCCTGTGTGTTTTTAAAGTATTTTTTCCTGTATAAATGCTGTTGATTTGCTTCCAATAAATTAAATGATACAGTGGTGTTAGTTTTAGGCTTGGGAGTTTATATATATATATATATATATATATATATATATATGTGTATATCTGTAGGTAACAATTTTATTCAGACTAGGGTACAGGTTATAAAATTTCATACAAGATTAGTTTATTTTCTCATTTAGAAAACTAAATTCAGAGGAAGGAACGCAAAAGGGAGTTTCGGCTTAGGAGGTGAAAGAATCTAAATTATTCGCCCTTAAAAAACATAATGAGAACAAAATGCTATGTTATGTTACAAATGGCAAGACTAAAGAATACACTGACATCCTTTAACTTTTCTCAGCCTATTAAAAGCATTCCTTAATTGTCTGTTTAAACATGAATCTCAGTAACAAATGAGTTAATGCTCATAAAAAAGGAAAGTGCTTTGAAAATCTCACCACCTCTAAAAATTCCTATTCTACTGAGCATATCTCATCACTTTATTGCCAAGGTAACCATGGGTATCTCGTGAACTCTCCAGTGCTACTGGATGGTCAAATACCAGTGCTGCAAAACACCTTGTTCTCTATCTATAGACGATAAGGCCATGCTTAAAACACAGGACGGAGCTCCAAAATGGATGCACTTCTGAGTCTATGTGATGACTGCAACTCATATGGGAAGGAGAGAAACCACTTACATTCCAGAAGTTTCAAAATTCAACAGCAATAGAAAGTGCTATGAGCATATTCCCCTGACAGGCTACGCGTTGGGTAGGGGTTCCATTTAAATCGTGGATAACTTTCATTAAAGCTTACCTGTTTGATCTAGCTCTCCTAGAATAAATATCCTTCTCTGTTATGCGCATACATTCTGCCAGACACATTGTAATGGTTCTCAAGCACTGACGCTAACATTTTGAGCAGAAAGACTGCTGTTATGTCTCTCTCAATTCCTAGAGAAACCACCCATATTAAAAATGGTGAGCACCAAATAAAGCACCTGGACAGACAGACTGAGCTGGAGAATTAGAGTTGCTGTGGATGATCTAACACCAAACACACCAGCACTCAGTAGCCCTGGGGCTTCTCCATCGATAAAGGATGGCCATACTTATTGCTGGACAGGGTAGAGCTGATTTGAACCATAACCCCGCTAGTTGAGCTGAAGAAAAGAGAAGTGAAAAATCAAAGCTAAAATAGATATGGCCCAAGGGCCTAAACACCCTGTCTCTACCGTATTCCTGACTCTTGCTGGTCTGATGAACAAAGGGCCAGGAGGACCCACTTTTCTGTGTTTTGCCACTTTAAAGACATCAGGTAACACATTGAAAGAGACAAGCTGATGTGCTAAGGAAGTTCAATATACATGAGAGGGTTGCTGATGACATATGGCTGCTTTTAGACACAACAAAAAAGAAAGATGACCAGCTGTGTGGATTGCAGAATGAAAGCTTGTGAAGCATATTTACAGGGAAAAAATAGATGTTCTAAGGAAGGGAAGAAGGATGATTAATAAAGTAATAACATGCAGTATTGTGGTAAAAAAATTCCTATCACATTGGAAACAGAACAATGACAAAGAACCATATTCTCCAGCACTGTTAGAAGAAAAACATTTTGTAAACTTTTGTACAAAATTTTCCACCAGAAAATTTTCCTTCAAATATATTAAAAGGTTGATGAGTGGTCTGTCCAGCGATTTTGAAAATGGTGAGTATTCATATGGACAACAAGGGTGAGAATGAGCATTATCACTCATCACATACAATTTGGCTCTATTTTCTGTGAAGAACTGGGGTTTCTCATGAAAATGTTAACGTATTACTGTTGTCCCAGTTTTCAGCAAAGCTATCAGAAATTTCAGGGTTTTGATATATAAGAATAAAAAGACCCTTCGGCTCTGGTCTTTCAATTCAGAATTTTCAGGTAGTGAGTTCCCTGAAAGTAGGATAAATAATGGGATGGTCTGAAATAAGGAATGGAGAAAAGAATCTATGGAGAAAATGGAAAAATATACGACAGGGATGGTAGGAAGTTTAATGGTGTTCTTTGTAGCTAGCAACTAATTAAAAAAAATGCAGCAATTAGTGCTCAATAGGAAAATATTAAGGTTTGTACTCAGACGACTATAAAGATAGCTGAGATAACTGGAAAGAGTTCTGTTGCAGTTGTGTGACAGAATGAATTACAGAAGAGAGAGGCGCTCAAAGTTAGACTTAAATTTTGCTCATAGAGTAAAAAGAGGTAAATTTGGTAGCTATGGAAAAGATTAAATGATAGAAAAAATTTTAAAAATGTATTTTAGATAACAAAGAAGTACTGGAGAGAGGAACAGTGATGTTGGAAAGATGGTTTTCAGGTCAGTCTCCAGGCATAAAGCACAATGCCTAGTAATAAAACCAAACAGTATTACAGTGATTTTCTTCTCCTAGATATTACATGATATCTCCTAGATGGTTGGATATAAAATCCTATTTCCATTGAGTCAGTGAGAGTTTTGTCATTATCTTCTTTAGAATTTGATTTGGAGCCTAATTTAAGAAACTTAACCTTTGACTAAACATAGGGAAGTGTTACTTTAATCTTCTGAAATACAAAATCTGTATTACAGACAAATACTGAAGAGTTTTCTGTAATATTTTACAACTATTATAGAAAAAGACTGAAAAGACAACATGGAATGCATCTGTAGAATAAATTGATATACCCCAACAAGGACTAAAATTAAAGTCACTAGTTGAGGACCAAAATCTGTAATGAAGCCAACACAAAGAGAGTCTTTTAAACCACTAGCCAATCAGTATGGTAAAGTAGTCTCAGAAGTAAAGGCGGCAAAAAAAATTACCGTAAATGCTGAAGTAAAAATCATATTGAGAAGGTCCTAAAGTGATGAAGAGAATTAAGCTATAAGACAGAAATAATGCTTTTAAATAGTTCTCTCTTTTATTTAGAATGAGATGTCTCATCAAGTTCTGCTTCGTTAATCCCTTAAGAGAGAGCTGGAGCAAAGATGGGGGGTGAGAACACCTTACTACTGCAAGCCGAGAAAATAATCAGCACTACTAAAAAAAGTGTCCCTTTCATTAATATCAAGATGCAGAGCTGGGTCCCTTTTAATGGCATAACAAAAGGAATTGTCTGGTGAGCCCTAGATTTTTCTTCTCCAAAATGTGAACCTTTACCCATTGGCAGGCTTATCAAAAATCTTTATGCTAAAGATCAGCCCCACCAGCACAATTTGGAGGCGAATATCCATTCTTGACCCTATACAGTCACTGGTTTTGAGGTAAGGTACTGCAACAAAAAAAAGGGTTGCCGTAAATATCAGACCCAGGTATGTGACAATTCTCAAATTTTGAATATATTCATCTCCAGTCTCACCTAGATTACTGGCTATGACTGAGGAAGATGATCGTTTCATATCAGATCTTTTTACTTAGCCTTTCCAATTTGGAGTAGGAATTTGTGAGTCATATGGACAAGTTTAGGAATGGAACCAACATTAAATATTAAACAGTGGTACCCACACAGTACAGTTATAGCTGTCTTTGAAGGTTCAGCCATCTCACTGACTAGTTCTTTTTTCAAGATCGGATAAGCTGAAGAACCTCAGATTATGTGTTTGAAAAGTTCAGGACCACATAAGGATTTTCACAAATCTGGTCCCAAACAATCCCAGTGCCCTGCCTTGCAATACACCCAGGGAGTCAGTTCCTACAGGGCTAATTTAATTGAATTTGAACCTCTATCTAACCTACCGGAGCTGGTTCTTTTTTGATTGCCCTAAACCAAATTTTTACAGAAAATAGTTAACAAATGCATCATGAAAAAATACAGGGTTCACAAAGCCATAAAGATAAAGCTCAGTTTCATTTTTTCTGCTCTGTAGACAGGATTTACAATTGATAGGGAAAAAGCCCATGTCCACTATGAATGATAATGGACAAGGAACTAGTATATTCATTCCGTAGCTGACTTCTGTTAGCTGGGATAGAGAACTGCATAAATCAAGGATTCAAGGAAACACAGAAAAGGGATTATATAACACGTAGATGAGAAAAAACACAGCTGTGAAAAGATTAGATACCCTAAATTCCCAAGAAACAGAAATATTTTCTTAATGATTTCAAAGGAAAGGAAGATTCAAAATTAATCAGATATAAACATGCAGAACTCCAGAAGAAGTGCGAGTGTTAAATACTTCTCCATCCTGTAAAAGAGTATGTAACATATTGTGGACTATTTAGTGAAGTATCCATTGCTGAATGTCCAGAACAGTTTTCTGAACTTCAGCAATACATTGAAAAGCCTAATTTAATGAGGAAGGCAACATGGATTTATGACAGCAAGGTCTTTCTTAATTAACTTGCTGGTGTTGTTAAATAATGTTATCACCGGAGCAGAGGAATGGAAATGCCATAGATAGTATCTCTTTCAGTTTTATTACAGCACTTGATATAATTTCAGATTAAAGACTGTAAAGTAGAAAAATGTCTCATAAACAAGTAACAACAAGTGGTGGGTTAAGCTGACTAGTGAGGAGACACTTCTTACTTTTATATGTAATTGAGTTAGGCAACAATATCAGATAAAGCTAGAAATACAAAAGATTCATGCACTGTTAAGCATGAAAGGTATGCTAAAGGGCCAACCTACTACCCCACAAAGGCAATAGAAGTTCTCTGTGGACTTCAATGGCAGCTGGATTGTAAATTTATTAGCCTTTACCAACTAATACAGCAAGCCATTTTTTCTTGAGATGCAGATGCTGTTATGTAAATTGTGAAAAAATGGTGCAGAAAGATGTCATTAGTATTTTCTGAAATGTCTTGGTATAATACTTGAGTGAAAGCATCAACAGGCACAAAACATTTGTCATTATCTCCCTCATCATCACCTTGCTGGATCATAGTTTAACAAGCTCTGTTACGGGTCTTTAGTTAAATTCACGATTCTTCAGTTTCTGCTGCTTTGTGGATCTCAGGCTCATCTTTTGCTTCTGCTTTAATTCAGAGCTATTGTACACGTACCAGGCTAAATAAAATCAAGGAAGTTCAATAGTGTGTCTTATATTTCTTACTTTAATACTCAGGTGGAGTAGGCAGGGCCAAGCATATCACAAATGTTACGCTAAATACTCTGAAGCCTGTAGACAAATCAAGTCACAAGTATGGAGATTAAAATTTACTCTGCATTTGATGTGAATTAGGTACTGATACTGCAAAAACTGCTAAGCTGCCCGGAACTGATTTCTTCAGTATCAAAACTTATAAACCAAGAGAATGATGCAACTGACTTGGAAAACTAATGCTATGGTTTAATCTGTGTTGTGTTAGAAACCGAAAGTTAGATTTAGCGTATTTTGTGCCATACCCTGGCAGTAATACTTATACAGTGCTATTGAGCAGCACTTTCTTCCATGTGAGGACCCTTTGAGTTTCATTGGGTTATGCACAGAATTAAAACACTAATCAGTACAAGTAAGGTCTGGCTCCGAGTCTGGCTCATAGACAGAGGACCGGAGAGAGAACTTTGTTTTGGTTGTTCTGTAAGTAGGAGACTTTGAATTTCCTTTTACCTAAGCTACATCTGCTGAGCTAGTTTTATTACAAAAGAAATGGGAACTATGGCAATACATAGCTCCAAGAGTCTCCCATTCATACCATAAATATGTGAGGCCATGGCTCTGGGCAAGCTTTTCAACACATTCAGTAGCAGGATTTGATAGAATGCAACAGCTAGCTCTCATTGCACCTCTTAATTTGCTTGCTGGAACTTGGCAATTTACCTTTCAAGAGCCACAGACCAAGTGGATATCTGTTTGGCACACACAAAAGTTCTTTTCAGGGATCTAGTGAAAGGGTAAGGTATGGACTGCAGCTTAATGAAGTTATAAGCTAGTGACATATCTTGCCAGAAAATATTCATGACCTACTAAAAGGAAAGAAAACTAGTCATCACAAAATAAGGGATTATGTTTTAATTTTTAATATACATAGTTTAATTTGTACTTAGCTGGTTTTAAATATATATATATATATACATATACACACTGCACTTGCAAAGCAAAGGCAATGGCTGCAACAACTTTTGTAGTACAAAGACACCACGTTAATAACGAAACCCTGAACCATTCATAGCTAAGGCCAGGTTTGTTGAAGAGTTCATTCGAATTTTGGCACACGCTGTAAGACTTTTGGGTGCAGTGCTGCAATTGAGGTTTTCATGTGGCAACTAGGTGAAACTGCTGTGGTTCAGGCTAAGTCTCACACTAAGACTGAACTCAAAACCTCAAAGATGAACTCTAAGCCATGAACTTACACAGATTTACAAACATTTCCAAAATTCTGCAAAGGGAACCTGCAGGTCAGTTCTTCAAAAGATATCCACTTTCCAAAATATACATGGATTTTGTTTTGCTGTTGTCCCGGTCAGGCCAGAAGAGAAGAGTCTATATGCTATCTTCTTCCTGGAAAGTCTTTTCTGCCTCTGGGTCCTACACAAGTTGGTTATTTCTACACTGGCAACTTGTGTACAGGATTTTGAAATTCCTGACAGAATCAAGACCTGGAGCCCCGTCTCTTTGCGGAGACAAGACAGTTTAGCAGGTGATAGGACTGTTAGTACTACAACGTTAGTAGCCAATATTGAAATGTCAAGCCAGTGATATTTTCTGATCTGACTATCAGTGATCTGATAGCTAGAACTATTATGAGGTTTAGAGCAGAAGTGATGAGGTTTTGAGGTTTCGAGGTTTTGAGGTTTCAAGGTTTTAAGGTTTGGGGAGGGGGAGGGGGAGGCCTCTGAACTGAAATGGTCTTCTTGGACAAGGGGCAGTAGAAAGTGGGTCTAAAAACAATAAAGCATCTGAGAAAACATTATGTCCGATTTGAAAGCGTTTATTAGCGCTTGTGCTTCTCATTTAACGTGCTATGATTATGGTTACATTTAAATCAGCTTCTGAAGAGCAGCTCAGGTATGTGGGGTGAGAGGGAGAACACATGGAGAAGGCAAAAGCTCTGCAAGGTGCTTTTGGGGTTGGGAAAAATGGGGATGCTAATGCAGCAAGGCATAGGGTTTATTTTTGGAAAGGACTTAACTCAACCTCAGGGAGACAACTTGGAGCAGGAAAGTGAATCTGGGAGAGGTCATCAGTAAAGGGTAGTTGGGGAGTAGGCAAGGGCTCTAGAGGAGGAGATGTGGGTGCCGGTAGACCCCAGGGCTGGAGAGATTCAGTGGCTGGCTCTCAGCAGGGCTGGGGTGGGAATGCCAGGGAAAGAAGGGTTATCAAATCATGCCAGGGTCTGACCACCACCTGGGCACCTCTGGTTTGTTTCAGAGTTTCTCTGTAGAGTTTAAATGAATTTATACGTAAGCCCCAGACTTTAAGAAAGGATGAAAAGACCTCTGGAAATAAATGCACATAGTTATAATCTCAGTTGTCTGGCTCTTTGTGCATTTTTTTTTCCCATTTCTTTTTTTATTTCCACAAGTTGCCAGTAGTCTTAGGTGTAACAACATATACTGTGCATTGATGTTCTGCCTACCACTACCACTAAGCACAATGTGCTGATTTCCACAGGCTTAAAAAGGAAAAGGCACGAAAACACACATACACACACAGAGCCCAGTACATACATGCTTAGGAAACAGTAGATAGCAACATCTGCCATAGATCTGTAACATTTTAAAAATGTTTACTAGGAAAATGTTAAAAGAAAGTATAACGTTTATACACTAGAAGGCCTCGATCCAAAGTGTCTTCCTCAGAAGGGTGTACTGTTCTGCTGTGTGGTAGGTGCCCTGAGCTGCTGTTAATCTGAAAGCAAGAAGTATTCAGTGCCACTGTAGAAACATTTAGGCACCTGAAGATGAAGGTAAGTACGATAAAAGATAATAGGAGTTAGATGGCTAATTCACCTGATTACAGCGGCAGCTAGCCATGCAATGCATTGAATTACTTTTGAAAATTTGACAAGGAGCTCTTCTGCATTTTTAGTCACCTAAATGTGTTTAAGATCTGGTCTGAATGGAGCCTGTTGACCCTTCCATGTATATCGGATGCCCTCCCCTGAGACCACCATATTGCTGAACATCCAGTGCGGTGAACGTCCACTATCACCAAGGGAGATTAACCTGCATCAGTGTTTTGGGAGCTTGTGGAGCCCCCATAAACCTTTAAGAGGGGGGGCTAAAATGAAAGCCAAGTAATTTACTTGATCTTTTACTGCCCGTTTCTTCTGGGTAGCTTTTTAATAAAAACTCCTTACAATCAATAAAATATATTTATATAAGTACCACACTCCTACCAACAATCTGCGAGCTGGTACATACACTTCGCGGCTTATAAACTGACACACTGTAATATCCGCACAGTTTTTAGCAGCTGTCTCTCACACCATGTGTCCTGCCCAAGTAGAGACTGAGATTCAGACATGGTGTTCAAAAACTGGGATTATCCAGTAATTTTCATAATAAATGGCAACCATATAATAATTAATTCCCTAAAACCAAGCAGGGAGAAACAGCTGAAGAGCAGGAGATTTTTTTCATTGCAAAGAAGATGTTACACCGAGGTGGGGGTCCTCAGATATTCTGGAGGTGGGTATAGGATAAGAACCTTAATAGTAAACAGATAAACTGATATTATGTTCCTACCCACACTCCAGTTTTGGAAATGGATGTGTGACTTCCATAGCAAACGACAGGTGAAACTGCACATCCATCCTTATACATGACTCTAAATGTATTCATGAAAAAGAGGAGTCCAGAAATCTGAATTCTACCTAGATTTTAAAGAACCTGGCATTCTACCTCAATCCGTTCTGCATAGGAATAGTGGCATCCTTTTAAAATTATTTCTTTGGCCTTGGAAAGCCTATCTTTTCCATCTTTGTGATGAACTTGCCTCTACTGGATCTGCAAAGTAAGTTGACAAGACAGGACGTCACTCGTCCCAACTGCAATCACCGAAAGCTATCACAGGCCTTGTTAACACAGTAAGATGAAGCTACAAAGTCAAAAATGGATACCTATTGCATTTTAGAGCTCTATTTTTTCAGCCCTATATCTTAAATGTGGGTGAGAAAGCATGATTTGGGCCTTTACTCATAAGCAATACTAACATGGTGCAATTTGCATCTCTTTTAAATAATGCAGGAACAAAAGTTTTGAGTAATCTTAATCTATATGCTGTTTTCTTGGCTTTCTAGCCACAGTTGAGTTGGCTCATCTAGTTATTGGAAGTAAGAACTGACTCTCAGTAAATCACATCATTTGCATAACATACCTGCTTTTTACAAACAACGATTTCCTCACCAAAATGCTAACAAGTTGGCTTATTTGCTATTAATTAAAAAAAAAAAAAAAAGAAGCAGCTAAGCTTGGTTCCTTCTTTTATTCCACTTTCTGATATTACATAGTGGTGAAGTTGGCAGATCTCCTTTACAGGTTTTAAAATTTTCAGATTCTGTCGGAATTCAGAAAAAAAGTTTCAAAGTGCTCTGTAGCGTTACAAAAGACTTGTGCCATTTTCATCTGTTAGCTTGAGCAACTTGCCAGTAAATAAAGATGAAGAATTACAATAACATAAAATAATATTTTTGTGTATTTAGAATACTTTCCAGACACGGATCTTAAATTGCTTCATGAATGTTAGGGAATACAAGCAATGAAAACCTTACTACAACACTCCCTAGAAAAAGAAAGCAAGAAAGGAAAAAAGAAGCTGGTTTGGGATAGAGAAAGGGAGACCTAGAGATACCTAGTGCCTGACCCAAGGTCATATGGGAGGAAAAATGCATAGCTGATGACAGAACCCAGGGATGAGCCTAAAGAAAGTCACAGGAGGTTTCTGCACCAAGAAAAGACACCTCAATCAGCAGTTGGATTTTTAAGAGCACAGGGAGAGTAGTCAAAATCCTCTAGTTTATAAGAAAGGCATTTAAGATCTACAAATGACGAATGAAGGTATTTTTTCTTACTACATAAGGTAGTACTTGCATTTCTGTTAAGTGCAGAATAATTAAACAAACAAACAAAAAGAATCAGGACACTTTGGAAGGACTGACATTATGGCTGATTTTCAAAGAAGTTTCAGGTTTTGGGGTGCTAATCCCATCAAAACAAAATAAGAAATGGGTGCCAAACTCCCTGTGGCCTCATTGAAATTCTCAGCTCATATCACTATAATTGATTGCATATGAGCACAAATTAGAGTTAAAATATAATTTAATTCTATCATGTACATATGTTCATTTTTTTACTGCCATCATTCATTCATTGCTTTTTTTAAAACGCACCTTTCATTGAGTGATTTACAGTAATACAACAACAACCACAGAGAAAACACGCTTCCTTCCATGCCCCCCCCCAATCCTAAAATTTTAAAAAGCAATAATAAACAATGGACCGTAACATCAACTGCCTTGCATTGACACCATTTCTCTGCCAATTTAAACTAGCTGAGTACGTGGCCTCCTGCATTTTTTTGTGTTTTCCAAGGTTATTCTCAGCAGCACCTGCACAGTAAATAAAGGTAAAAGTGCAGCAAAATAGACGCAGACGTATCAGCGAATGAGGAGCTCTGCTTCCATATACATTAGTGAACTTTTCTCCTGACAAACAGGCTATCACCGTATAATGGGCTTTTCCTGAAGTTTACTGCGGCACTGTTTATAATAACATTGCATCCAGCCTGCCTTGTTGGTACTTTTGCATTGCAGGGTAACAGTTCTGAGGTGGCAGCAAACAGCTTCCGTGCTTGTGTCAGGAGAAATAAAACTGTTATTATTTCATACACTTCAGAGGCCACACTCGAACTCGGCAGCTCTGCAGAGCTGTTGTGAACAGAAAGCTCTGCTGTAGAACACCGGGCTGCCCCCTCAACAATAAACCGTCTTCTCTCCCCTCCGTGTTTGGCTTCCCGCCAGTTGCCCATTTGCTTTACACCATCAATTTATATTCACTGAGATGGTGTAAGGTTCTAGAACAGCACTGATTATCAAATCTGCCTGCCAAACATATGAGCAGTAAAAGCTGGTCTTCCAGAGTCCTACATGTATCATCCAAGGGCCCGATCCTGCGAGCTCGCCCGACGGGGAGCGGTGCTCCCATCAGCCGGAGCCAAGGGAGCCCTTCACAACAGCAAACGCCGCTACTGGGAACAAGCGCTCGCGGGACGAGGTCCTCGGCGGCTCGGCTTCCTTGCGCAGAGCTTTACGGGAGCGCTTTTCAATAGCCCCACCGCGGCGCAAGCCCTGCCAGAGTCAGTCGGGAGAGCTCGTAGCTTTTGTCACATCTTTTGATTACTATTTCATACAGCAGCAATTTGCCAGCTGATACTATCTCTTCCGGTACATGTGAAGCAGTTTTTAAAAAGGCTTTAGAATAGCCATGCGGCCACTCATTCCTTGCTAATCCCAAATACTGAAAAGCCAAAAAGCTCTCGCGCTCTTACCCCTCCCCACGTCCAAAACAAGCCAACATCGGGGTTCAAAAAAAGTTAAAAATCACGAAGCCTTAGAAAAGGACTTTAAAAAGAACGCAGGCTGATTTTTATTTGCCTTTAATGTCTAAGGAGTATGTAAATCCGACTTCCAAACTTCCTATTTAATTGTGGGGTCTAGGAATTTACTTGTTCTTTAAATGGAAGTTTAGATCCTCAGAGGAAAGAAAAAAAGATGTTTACAGCTGGGATGGTTCTTTAGAAAGACACCAAATGTCATGAGAGCAGCATTCAGGAGAACTGAAAACACCGCATTAACAATGGATTTTAGCAAATTAATTAGCCTTGCCCATTTTAATTTATCTTTCACAATGCTTTAAGCTTGTGAGAATCAGCCACAATGGGTTTTGTTCATAAGTTACTTTGCATCTAAAAAGAATTAGAATATTTCATGCTTCCTTTTCCATGCGGTCATATATATTGGTAATCCTAATTTGAATCCTTTCGCCTCCTGTGCAATTAGTTCTCACTGAAGCCAATAGACGTCACCAATACGTAAGGAAAGCGCGATGGAGCTTTAATGAGTGGGAAGTAATTGTAACAATGAAATAGCAAATGAAGAGGTTTTGCAGAAACAATACAGCTTTCTGGATGTGAAACAAACCTGTAGAGATAAATGCATCTACCTACTCTTTGCTTAAGAGCTATAATATTGGGCTCACTTAATGCATTCAGAAGTGCGCATGCATTTTCCAAATGTTTCCTAGCTATATTAATCACATCTCAATCCTAAAATGAACTCTGTGCAAGAAGACTTATGCACATCCGTAGTGTTATCTGCAAGATTACAGCCTTTATTGCCGACTATTTGTAAATAAGGATAAAAGTCAGCGTAGGCATCTCTTCAAATGCAACTTTAAAATACCATATGTCCTTATGCTTGTGTTATGTGACGAAACCTGACAGATCAAAGGACCAGATTTCCCACTCTACATTGATTATTTACTATCATTCATTTTCATGCATTTTAATACGTGGTATCTACATTTAGGTTCTTGAGAGCCAGAGAGAATTCAAGCTGCAATACTTGGATCCAGACTCTGAACTTCACATAGCTTGGGGATCTGGCATTTTGGTTCAGCTTTTGCTCTATGTAAACAACAGTGTATCTCAGATGAAGTCCACGCTGCCTTCAGATGTGCTCGAGCTGTCTTACCCCTTTCCCCCTCTCCAATCTATTCACCTTTTCTCCTCAAAAAAGGGGAAAAAAATCAGTTCATGGCTAGAAATTCATAACAGATTTTGAATTCAGGCAGTTCACTGTGTAAGTCAGTGGAAGCGCTCACGTTGTCTTTCCAAACATAAACTACCAGGGTGACCCAGCAGAGACAGCAACAGGGCTTCTGACACTTCTCTTTATTGCCCAGTCATAAATTCATAAAGGGATGTATACTATCACCAATTGGTAAGTTTGCTAGATAAACATCAACACCAATTTAATGACTTGTGTACACGTTGTAAACCAGGGAATCTTTATACAAAGAAATGAGATAAATCAAACATGAGCTGAGGCTTAGAGGAAAGCAATTAAAGCTTTAAGGTAAGGTTGCTGAGGGAGGGCCCTGTATCACATTATAGCGTATAATAGAAAATGTGTTAACATGGAGTACAGTATGTGAAATTAAATTAATTAGTAATATAAAACACTTCTAAAGCAGCATGTCCATTGACAGATAAATAGATTAAACATAAGAGATAAATAACCCATTCAGAGATCTCAGCTCTTTTTTATCAAAGAGAAGAAGTGAAAAAAGAAATCAAACTTCCTAAAAGACAGGGGTGATAAAAGCATAGCTAAAATAGACATTTTAAAGCCGACTTGTTCGCCCCAGGCTAGTGATTGAAAAGAAAAAGCATAGCCGGACCATAAAAAACCTATTGGACCATATTTCATTTGCTATAGTATATTTAAATGTTTCACTGCACACCAATTTAAATCTAGTGCCTTATAGGCTGGTATAAAACACCTTAAGCTGTACTACTTTCGGAGCAACTGTAAGGAACCTTTCTTTGAGACAGACTTCTTATAGTTACCTCACATAGCCTTTCTTAAGGTTAGTAATACACTTAAGGCTACATGGGCAAATTTTTTCTGCTGCAGACATCAAAATGAACTACAGCTCCTTCCCCCTAACAAAATAAATACGTAATCTTCTGTTAGGATTAAGGACCATTAGCACAATACAGACTGGAACAGGGAGAGCTCTCGGAGTCCACGTACAAAAGCTTAACATGTTCCCTGAACTCCAGACAAGACCTTTGTATCATGTCCAGCTCTCCATGTACAGCCGAAGCTGGAGGTCCCTACTGGGCATGCAACTGCCACAATTAAAGGAACCACTCAATTAATTACATACAAAATCCATATCCGCCTGCTACTTTTCACTGATTGCCTCTGTGTATCTCTCTTCTAAGCTTCGACCAGTTTCCCAAATAGCTTTTCCAGTTCCACCTAGCATGACAGAAGCTGGTGGAGCACTTCCCTCATTCTGGTTTGCCAGATGAAAGAATCTGATAGCACAGAAATTGGGACAACTACTACTTCCCACAGGTTGTATTATGGTCACTTCCCAGCTGAACATCTCTAGTTTCTGAGGTCAGTGGCTTTGCCAGTTTTCTGGACACAGAAAATGGACACACCAAGCATTTGCCAATTTCAGGCACACCTTTGGTGGTCCAGACTGTCATTCAAGGATCTCAGATTTATGCCTATGGCATCCAGTACGCAGAAGTGTCCTTTGCTCCCCACCACCTGAGTTAGGCGAGTAATACAGAAGTTACTGTGGGAATTCACAGTCAACACTGATGCCTGTTCTAATCTGGAACTCGCTACCCGGAGAAAAGTAAGTTTTGTTTTGGTGAAAGTAGGCTTGCATTTATTCATCTCCACGGTGATAGGAGCCTACATGTTAGCCACCATAATACAAAATGCTTTTAAATCCTCCCTAAGGGAAATGTATTATCCACCATTTCTGTAAAAAAGGAGAGGGGGATGGGATCTAAAGGTAAGTATTCTAGCTATAGGTCAAAAAGCAGTATTTCTCCAGCAGCCTCAACAGTGTGCATCATTGCTTTAATACAGATGGTTAGACTTTGTGTTTGTTAGATTCGTCTGGGTGCAAGAGAAAAACGATCATGTGTAGCTCTTTGGTAAAGATGGATGCAAAGCCAGTATTCACGTACTGGAAGTTTTGACAATGCAGAGGGGCACTTGGTCAGTATGTTAGGAAAAAACAGAAGTTAGTGACGCGTCCAAGGGTGAAGAGAGAGGGAATGGGACATACTTTGAATGAGTAAACCATTCCAACCCTACAATGCAAAGTTTAGAAATATTTTCAGCAAGTTAGGTACACAAATTAAAGCTACCCTGAGGCAACTTTAATTTACGTGACTGGTTGATTTGCTATCACTATGTAACTGCCAAAGTCTCACTGCATTTGGCAACATCACAGAAGTAACCTTTCCGTACAGGCATATCATGCACTAGTAGTATCTGCACTGAATTAACCCGTGTAAGCATTTTTAATAATATGAAGTGTGCGTTTAAAGACAAATTCTGTCCTCATGAGCACTGCTGCAAATCTGCAGTAACTTCCTACCAGTCCCTCTCTTCCTAGTTTCTGGGAAAGGACTCCTGAAATTTGCCCTTTCAGTTTATTATAGGCAGAAGAGGTATTCCTCTTGTACGACAGCATTTCCGTTTGCTAAACTTCACTTTCCAAATTGATATTTACTCTGCAGAATGTTTGCCCAAGCCTCAATTATTTTGGAAAGTTTTAGCAAAAATGATTCAGCCATTTCTGAAAATGAAATTAAAGGAAAATATTGGTATGTTGTTTCTCGCTATATTTAATTGAGGAGAGCGTGCTTTGGAACAGAAGCATAACATTTGGAGAAGGGATGGCCCTGCTCTCTGGGATGTGCCTTTTGCCATCTCTTTGAAAATCCACCCACATTTGGCCAAGCTATAAACCTTTGAAAATTTTCAATTAGCACTAGTTCAGTAAAGACATTTAAGAGTTTGTCAGCTAAATTCTTCAAAGACTCCATCTGTACTGAACATGCTCCAGCCTGTACATGCTGGCATCTGCAGCACCCCCCACAGAACAAGGGAGCATGTGCCGCTCCAGCTCCGAGCAGGACTTCCTCTCAGACAGTCCTTCTCCATTGCGTGGACCTTCCTAGGCCAGGGAATGAGCACAGGGTGCTGTCACCTGTGTCCTCCACATCCCACACCTATGTGTCAAGAAGGACCACAGAGGAGTAATGTAAAGCCAGCTGGTATTTTTCTTTTAATATTTGCCTCCAGTGCCTGCCATTACAAAAAGGCCTCAAAAGAGAGCAGCAGTGTGAGGCTCCTCTTTTGCGGTGAAACGGCAACTAAGTCAGGTCCCAGCTCTTCATCCGGTCTCCATCATCCACCTCACTGGCCCTGATGTTTCTTTTGTGCTCATCATTTCCCTCATCCCACTCCAGTCCCAGGGTCCAAGTCCCAGGAGCTGCCTCCTTCCAGTCCACTCCTAGCCCCATGAATTCTCAGTCACCTTCTCCCAGCGCTCCAACTCCATTCCTTTAAGGTCAGAGTCCCCGTAACTGCCAGCGCAGTGCCAGCCTCCTTACTCAGACAGCCCCCCTTCATCTCCTGCTTTGCTCGGTGTCTCAGTGTGACACAGACTACATCTTTCTCTCTTGCACTGCTTTGTTCCCCTCTACATTTAGCTCTGGCAGCTTCCCCCGCCACAGTCCTGGGTATGAGAAGAAAGAGTAGGTATAGGACAATCACTCATTGTTTCCGTGCCTGGCTATGACTCTCATCTCAGGCACTTTGAAGCAGACTTGAAATAGTATGTGCAGTCCCTCTACAGCATGCGTGCAGCCTCACCAGCACGAGGTGGTGTGGGATTCACAATTATGGCTATTTAAGACAGAATTTCTGGAGGTTTAGCTATCAAAACCCAGGAAGTCTTCAATAAGCATCTGTGAACTGCGATTTTTTGCTAAGACTTAAACCGTGGCCAAATTGTTACATTTTTATAAGGGAAGCAAAAGCACACTCCTAACATTCACCTGCCAAATTTCAATTTCCCCCCTCTCACAAATGGGAACACTAAAGCTGTTCAAGGAAAAGGTCTCCAGAATTATTTAACACTGTTAAATAATGTGCACCATGCTTCCTCTTCTTTTTTTTTTTTTCCCTGATCTATTTTGCCTGAAATTTTTCACTTTTCCTCAAGATTTTAGCTGTCTTTTAAAGGTCCTGAACAGGACATTGAGACTGAGCCTCTGCTGATATTCTGCAGTTGTTGGTACACACTGTATCTCAGGATCAGAAACTAAATGCTTAAAATCCTCAGATTGGCAGTTTCTATAGGTCTTGGCTTTTTATTTTAAGAAAATTAATTTAAAATAGAAACCATTAAATACGTAATGTAAATATGTTATGTGTTAGATACTTGTAGGACCTTTTAATTTGATCAATTATTTCCCACTGTGCGTATCTTTATAATACTTCTAAGCTGTCTGAAAAGTTCAGCTTGTTTGTCTAACACGGCATAATTTTTGCAAACTGAAACAGTTTTTTCTATTTACTTTCCCCACTTTTGCATCAGCTGCTTACTAGGCTTGACTCTGAATAAGTTTGTTAATCCAGGATCTCTAATGGATCTCACCTCCCCTGGTGGGGGCCACAAAGATGATCAGAGGGCTGGAGCACCTCTGCTATGAAGACAGGCTGAAGGAGTTGGGGTTGTTCAGCCTGGAGAAGAGAAGGCTCTGGGGAGACCATATAGCAGCCTTTCAGTACTCAAAGGGGGCTTATAAGAAAAGCTGGGGAGGGGCTCTTTATCAGGGAGTATAGTGATAGGATGAGGGGTAAGAGTTTTAAACTGAAAGAGGGGAGATTTAGATTGGATATCACGAAGAAATTCTTTACTGTGAGGGTGGTGAGGCACTGGCACAGGTTGCCCAGGGAAGCTGTGGATGCCCCATCCCTGGAAGTGTTCAAGGCCAGGCTGGATGGGGCTTTGAGTGACCTGGTCTAGTGGGAGGTGTCCCTGCCCAGGGCAGGGGGAGTTGGAACTAGATGATCTTTAAGGTCCCTTACAACTCTAACCCTTCTATGATTCTATGATTCTATAGTAGGAGCCTGGCTCTATGGGGCAGAGCAAACGCCAATTAGCTTAAGTAGTCAAAGCAGTTAAGGTATTTCTTGACCATAGGATAATTTTCTGTCAATAAGAATAATACTGTTACTTTAAAAGTCTAACACAATACTTTGTCTCAGAGGTATTGTTTCCATTGCACTGCATTTCATAGATCACTAAGCAGCATTAATTGAAGCCCCATTCCTTCAATCTGACCGTAGGAGGACTATGCACAACCTGGGGTTTTCTATTGAGGGAAAGAGAAAATGGTGACCAAGAGAACAATAGAAACACATTTTGCAAAATTACAATATTCCTTTTTTGCAGTTCATGACAACTCAGAGAGTTTGAAAGCTGAGCTTTTTCTATCTATCCACCCCACAAGCCTGCAAAGTTTCTGGCCTCTCTGTCTTCTACCTGCGTAAAGCAAGAAACGCTCAAAGATTACCATCACCGGAAATGGCCTAACTGATCTGAAAATGTCAAGGAAAACATGTAAAAAGTTTTAATTTGGGTGGATTGGATTGCACTGGCTGGACGAATAAGTAAAATCACATAGCATTTCTTCTTCTCCCATTTTTTTGGGTTCTGGGCTGGTCTAATAACACAGATTCTGGAAAAGTCTTTCTGACTCCTTTCCTGGAAGGCTGGGTGGCATTTCATCATAGCAAAGAATCCGTTGGACTGGGAATGAAAGGTTTGATGGAACTGAAGAGTTTGCTGTGGGATCAGCTTGTGGGTTGTAAGTAGGACAGGGTAACACAGTGATGCACAGCAAAACGTTCTCAAGTTTCAGACCTAGTGGGCTATGCAAGCTGATAGCAAAGTGGCTGTTTAAATTTTATTTCTCTCCGGGGCTGGTATGCTTACAAGATGGGATCAACGCTGTACATTAGAGCTAAATTGTCCACTCTGAATATGCTGCTTTTCATACACCTACATTTTGAGGAATTCCAGAAAAACGAAAGAAATGTACACCAAGAAAACAAGATGCTTAACTGAGAGACTGAGATTTTAAAAGCAAACAAACAAACAAACAAACAAAAAAGCAGATCTCTCAAACTTCATGAAAAAGAGAAAGCTAAGGAAGAAAAATGATCACAAATGGAACAATAGCCCTATCAGAAATTTTGCTTTCCAATAAAGCTTTTGTCAAAGTTTTTACACAGTCTTTGTAATTAAAAGTACCAAATCAGTATCATATTCTGGTAAAACACTGAGTTAGCTTTTTGGGCATGACATTCCCTCAAAATTGTCTGTATGTATGTCTTTAAGATGGGAAGCCACCTTCACTGAAATATAAGGACTTTTTGCTTAGAAACGTAATCTTTTTGACACTTGGGGGATAAAAACTGCCTGCTGTAGAAAAGGGTTTGAATATTGAACGCTGTAGAAGTAAAAAAATGTTGCTTTTAAAAGTGCAGTTTGGTAATTCCTGCAATCTCTTCATTGCACGTCTGCGCGGAAATCTCCAGCTTTTTTAGCATCTTGGAAAAAAATTACAAAATCGTCATACAAAATGATACTAAGAAAAGTCAAGGTCTGAGGCCCCATCTTCCTCCCATTAGATTCAATAGAAAATAAAAATAAATTCTATTGTTTCTCCATTTGTCTAAGACCAGGCTGTGAATGAGGTGTGGAAACTAAACTACACTCTCAAGCTTAAAGGTGGTCCCTTTAGGTCAGGGCTCTGGCACACCAGCAAGTCGTTGTAGGAAATGCAAATTGCCACTTCTCATTGCGGTAACCTTTCTGTTGATAGGGGACTTCTGTCTCCAGGGCTGTCGACCTGGCAAATTTCACACGCATTTAAAACAAAAAAAAAAAAACATGCAAAGAATTAAACAAAACCAGAGTCTAGGAAAAACACATCAATGTAGAGGGTCTATTTAAAGAGGAATTTGGAACTGGACTTCTGTGACGTTTCCTGTACTTTAAACGCCTTTCTTTTTCCACTCGATACATTAAAGGGACATGATCAAGGCTAAAGAACCTAAAATTAGACCTGCCAGCTGTGTTTTGGTTTGTGAGTATTCGCAGGTCATGCTGTCCCTGCGCGCTGCCTGTCTGATCCATTCCCTGGAGGAGGCAAAACACTGGAACGTAAAGGAATTCTGATACCCCTTATACGTTGCCGTACAGTCTCCACTCTCCTCAGAGTAAATTAGACAGACAGAAAGAAGACAATACACAAATACCTCTGATCTTGGAAATAGCACGGGGCTTGGGGTTTGTTATTTTATACTTAGCATCTATGTTTCATCTCGCCTTTTGGGGAACTAACAGGTTTTAAAAGGTCACACAGGAAAAAATACATTAATATTCTTGAGCATATTTGATTTTGGGTCAACTGTGTGAGCTTTTATTACATCTGAAAATATCTAAACCTTCCATAATCCTGCCAATGCAAGCTGAGTTTTTAGTATCTCAAATTACTCATTAGTCTGCCAATTTTCCACCTAATAACTCATTTAATTACTGAAAAGCAGCTCTAGATAGTTTGCAATTGCTCTATAAAACTTACTACTAAAATTTTGAGGGGCAGCTTATCCAAGAGGCATTAATCTGACCTCTAATTTTCAGGTGGTACAATCCTAACTAATTTGTTTTCACAGGTCAAGTGGGCACACATATAACTGCATAGTTTGCATATATTTATGATCTTTGCATGTGCAAATAAGAGTTCTGAGTTGAGCAGCTCAAAATTAGAGGCAGTTTTGGATAGTTCAGCCTTATAAACCCGCCAGATGAGCTCTGCTTTTTTCAGAACAATCATCCAAATGAGTCAGGCAAATAGACATGGGTGTGTTATTGCCCTGTAATTAGGGGTTGACAAAAATCTGTAATTTTCAAAATAATAATTGAAAACGCCTGTGGAAATGTTATATCGAAAGCTACATTTAGTAATGTTAAAAGCAGCGCTCTTTTCGAAAAGAGGTACAGATTTCTGAACCAGAGTAAGTCTTCAGGAGAGTCAACATTTTTTTCTACAAATGTAGCATTTTAAGCTCAAAATAGTGCATAACCCTGCTCAGGAAACCCTGGAAAACACCTCAGGGTTTTACAGCTGTTTTAATACAGCTCAGAGACAGCAGTATTAAAAGAGCTCTTTAAATTGTCTCTCTCCCACAATCCCAAGGTGGAGAAAGGAGTTGTAGAGAACCAGAGCAGCTCCAGCTCCCTCCCCACTGGACCCGCTGTCTCAGGACTTTCTGCTGTAAACCTGGCACACAGGTGACAACACTGCAGAAACAGATCATACCCTCCGAAAGCACCTAATTAAATTCTGAGGGGTCACTGTAACATGCGATACTCATCCTCGAGCCCCTTTCAACTCCCCCTCAGTCTTTTGTGCACCTAAGAAGGTGCACACCTCACACTATGCAAATAGACATCTGGCGTCAAAGAATATGGAGGTTGTTATGTGAGTTAATCAAGGGAACACTTTGTTACGGAACAGGAAAGGAGCAAACAGGGATACGTCACAAAGAAAAAATTTTGAAGGAAACGTAACAACTTTCTTTGTTGATTTGCCTTCCTACCCTGCCCTCTGTTTAAATTTAAAAGGTATATATCAAGGCAAAAAGATATTCAGCTCAATTACTAAAAACATTGGCAAGTCATGCGCACGCAGAAAGAAAAAACCCCAGAGTTCTTAAATCAGGATGCACTTGGAAGAAAGAGAAGACAAACATATAATCAAGAAAGAGATCAGAATCCCTCTGCCACCATATGATCTTTTCCATCCCACGGTCTAACTCTTTGGAGCCCAGAGAAGAAAGTGGTCAGAGCCCACGGGGCTGGTGAGAGCACATTCTGTACGGAGGTAGGGAGGTGCACGTGGGATTCTTTCCATTCCCATTCACAGATTTAGGGAAACGCGTGGTAACATCCAGGTGATCACCTTTACAGTCACAGAATGACTACATTTTATAATACCAGCAGGACAACATAACTTAAACACTGATTAAGGAAACAATAAGGTTGAGTTAAATATATGGAGTCCAGCATATTTGTATTATCTATGCCGTGTCATGCAAATTGTGTATAAGAGAGAGCTTTTATGATTTGCTCTTGCCATTTTGCTTCAATTCTACAGCTATAGAGTTTTTGAGACAGCAAATTCTTGATTAGTGTGCAGTGATGATGCAAAATTGTAAGCGTGAACTAAGGCAACATTCATGCATTTATCAGGAACCATAATACACAATTCTGGTGGCAACTATTCAGCCACTGGAGTGACCTCACTGGTTTAATATGCTCAGAGTTGCTGTATAAAGTGAGAAAACAAGTGTACCAGCATTTGCATTAACAATGTTTTGCTGCAATCACAAGCAAGCTTTGATAACATGTATTAACACAAGTCATCTTAAAAAAAAATGCAGATGCCAAGTGTAAAAATGTTGTTGATATAAAATGTATATTATAAAGTAGCACTAGTAAAATGAGATCTAGCATTTTGTCTTTCCATAGATTAACTTGATAACCAGATTAAAAAAAAAAACCACAAAAAAACAATAACAAAAAAACCCCAAACCAAAACAAAAAATAACCCCACACAGCAAAAAGCCCTTATTTTGGCTATTCAGTTGTTCGCATGATTTCTGTGCAACTGTACATATACTAATGTATACATATACTGCATGCATGTTTCTGTGCCTATATCTGCACACACACACGGATGCATACACACACACACACAAAGAATATAGCACATGTTTTTATATATATGTATATTGCCACATACAAACACATATGTTCCAGAGCTTTCCTTTTAGTGTTTTTCTTGAATCTTACATGAATAATATCCAGCATCATGGACCTTGAACACTGATGACTCTGGTTAACGCTTTTATCCTTTGCTTGAAATTACAGGATCAGTCTAGCCAGAATTTATGAGAACCAGACCCCAGACCTCACATAGCTCACATATTAGACCATTAGGCATCTAACTACCTCTGAACAATTTCAATGCATTATCTTGCCTTCTCCCTGGGGCACAAACTTCACTCGTCCATACTTTTAATATATTTTGTCTGCATGAAGCAGATCGAGTTATTACATGCCAGCAGATCACGACTTACAGAAATCTCATTGCTCTACAGTGATGCAACTAATATCTCTCCCTTCTCCATGCTGAGATAGTGCAGTAAAGAAATGGTCAACGGTGCAATTTTCAGCAAATTAATTGATAACCTATTCAGTTCATATTTGCTGTTTATGCTTACAGGCAGGTTAATTAAATATTTCCACCCTGAACTATATTTGTGTGTGCGTATACACGCTGATATATCACCATACATAATCACATAGCTATACAGAAGAATTTTTCAAATTGTTTAGAACACTCGCTGCTGCACTTTACATAAATATAGTGTCCCTCTGCTGTGAGAGGTTTTACACCTACTTTTCAAAGGCAATATGAAAACAGGGTGTTGTTGCCAAACATACATTTGCATTATCACACGAGTGGTTTTGTTTTGGGTTGGGGTTTTTTTTGATTGAAATATAACATAAAGTAAGATTAGAAATCAATTGACCTGCGAACCCTCCTGAACCTTTTACCTAGGTTGCAAGGCCATTACGTTCTTTTCTTTCATTAGCTTTTTGCTGGAGCAAGGCTGAACAGGAAACAAGGGCGATCCTGTCTCCTCCCCAGGGGCTGTTCATCAGCTGGCTCAGTTTACAGCAATAAAAAAAAAAAATTAAAAAAACGGGAAACATGTAACGACTCAGAAACCTTATATTTTTCTTTATGCATTATGATCGTTATTATAATACTAATATTAACAGCAGAGGACAATCAGGGAATTGCACTCTTTTTGGAATTTCTTTTCTGCAAAATGATATGCACAGATTTTTCCTGCATTTAACTACCTGCCTTTATAACCCAGTTCTAGGTAATGAAGTGATTTTGATTTGGATCTGCTAAATGAGTTTCCTTTATAGCTTGCGTTCTTGATGAACAGAAGATTACTCATAATAATTCTGTATTTCAAATTTAAATTCATTGTTAAAAAAACAGAAGCGAAAGCCTTGTTTCTCCTTTCAAAAGCAGTTTGCAGCCCTATTCTGCAAAGTGCTCAGTGCCTTGACAGAGATGCTTAGCGTCAGAGCAACTGCAAGAGAAAATAGGGTTACTCGGCACCTCAAAGAAGGCGCTTCACACTATACAGGATTGGACACTTAATTCCTGACTAAAACAAACTCCATCAAAAGGTCATCAGTCCCGGAGACTAAAACAGTTTTGATGAAGTCCAGTCTCCCACTCTGTTGACAAGCGTCTCAATTATTTTCAACAGCTCTTGGTGTCTACATCGGAAGAATGCAGAGCAATCATCAGGCTGAGGTAACCACAGGTCCCTCGGTGAGAATCTGCAGAACATGCACATTGAGCAGCACTTTAAGACAGCTATTTTTTTTCCACCTGAGGTAGGAATAACTAATGATGTAACCAAGTTATCAGCTACACGTTTTGACATACCGGCAGTGCATGAACTAATGCCTTGTAACTGCAATGCAAGAAGAAATAGCCCCTCAGGATAAATTCTTTGGAAGTCTACGCAAGCAAAGCAATGAAATGTCTGGATGGAAAAATCTAGAACTTTTAAATAGGACTGGATGGGACTTAACCCTGATGGATTTTCCTGTGTGCCGTACGACTTGAACGAGGTAAAGCTCATCTGGCACTAATCGGTTCTATCAGTCTTTGCTGATTTGCCCTAACATTTAGGTTAATTTACGATGCAAGCTGTAGAGAAGAGAATACCACGCTCTTCTTTGCACTGCCTTGCTCTTGATGACCAGCAGCACACACCTCTGTGCACAATATACGCACATCCAGGACACCTCGGACTTCAACTTCCTCATCTTTGGACCAGGTGATTTTTCAATAGCTGCTTTCCTCCACAGCTCCCTTGCCCAAAGCTGTGCCTCTCTTTTTTCAGAAAGCTGCCCGGTAGAGGCTCAGCAGTAAATAAGCCTTTTGGAAATGCAGCTGGCATCCTTTCTTACCTTTTCCTCCAACTGCCTCCCCAATACTTCAGCTTCCACCAACCGCACAGATTTTGAGGTAACTGCTACCCCAAATTCTCATATTTCCCAGTACCTCTGCATTCACCGGAATGCCCCTGAATACCTAGACTATTGCTGACAAGGGATTCCAAATGCCATACATTACTTTTGCATTTACAGCTTAGCTCATGTTGCTACTATGGGAGGCAGACCTTCTCTTCATTTCTTGAAAGCAGTGTACTAACGTTAAAGAGTGGCAGTGCACCTTCCTGAAGAATCTGCTGAGCTCTTCTAAGCCTGCAGAACATGTGACAGTTCCTCTAAAAAGAGCTATGGGCTCCCCTTCTGAAATGAAGTTAATTACTCCTAGCACATAGTTAAAAAAAACAACGACCAAACACCTCCTCCCTCCCCCCCAGAGGAATAAATGAAATTAAGACACAAAAAAAGGTATTATAATTCACAGAGTCACAGAATGGTTGAGGTTGGAAGGGACATGTGCAGATCATCTGGTTCAAGCCCCCTGCTCAAGCAAGGACACCTAGAGCTGGTTGCCCAGAACCATGTCTGGATGACTTTGGAATATCTCCAAGGGCAAAAACCCCACAACCTCCCTGGGCAACCTGTGCAAGCACTCAGTCACCCTCACAAAGTGTTTCCTGATGTTAAGACGGCACCTCCTGTGTTTCGGTTTGTGCCCTTTGCCTCTTGTCCTGTCATTGGTCATCACTGAGAAGAGCCCGGCTCTGTCCTTTTTGCACCCTCCCTTCAGGTATTCATATACACCGATGAGATCCCCCCTGAGCCTTTTCTTCTCCAGGCTAAACAGTCCCAGCTCTTTCAGCTTTTTCTGGTATGTGAGATGCTCCAGTCCCTTAATCATCGTCATGGCCCTTCATCAGACTCTCTCCAGTATGTCCCAGAAACACAGCTTAAAATGTATTCGAGGAAACATGGCTCAAAATGTGTTAGGTACTTTGTGATATTTTCACCATCTCTCATGCTTTCAAAGGAGAAAATGGGCCCTTGCAATGTTGTCTCCAATGTGATGTCTGAAGGAAGGTGTGGAAAGTTCAGTAAAGGATCTCTATTGACTAGACTCAATATTCCACGCCAGGAAAAAAATATCTGCAGCGGTGCTCTTCACAGATTTTTCTAGTACTTGCTGTTGCGTAGGTGTAAAATTATTTCCAAGTTTTTTGCACAGCTATACCATTAATGCTAACTTTTCACAGTTGGGCAATTTCTGGGCATTTTGTCTTTGCTAGCATTCATTTTAAGCTCAGAAGACTCATTGGACGCCACGAAAGAGGACATGAATGAAGGACATAAAGACAGATTCAGAAAAAATGAGATGACCATATTAGCTGCTCGATAATTTATTTCTACTATTTTCAGTGCTACGTCCACTGCTTACGGTCTGTGCTGGGGAGATGACAAAGGATTGTGATGGATAGCAGCATCCATGAGAGCTCCCAGAAACTTAACCTAGAAAGACTATTTCCCCTCTAGACCATGGCAAAAGAGACTATTATTCTGATTACAAGAAAATTAAATGAAGTCTCAAAGCTAACTCTCGGGACATGCTTCTAGCTGCAGAAGGTTGCCTGCAATCTATTTACACTTACTTGAGGTCAGGCTCAGTGCTTTTTTGAAAGCACAGGAATGAATCCTATACCTGTGGTCATAATATTTATATAAGAAGCATACTCTTCCCAGCTATCTAGTGGCTTTGTAGACCTTTCAACTTTTCAAGGCCCCAGTGCATGTGACCCTACATGTCAGGTCACTGCAGAACAAGGAAAAGGGGAAGAGTTGTGTGGGAGGCATGTATCCTCTCACATAATGGCAGAGAGTCCATGTTTCAGATATGTCTCTGTCAGGGCCCTTTTGATTGCTGGATTTACACTTCTAAAGAGCAGCCCAGTGCAGCAGTTTCTCTCCCACTCCGTGATTTCCCATGGCCCAGACTATAGCTGACTGACAGATTACAGATCAGGCTGCGTAGGTCTGTCTGGCACAAGAGATCATGAAGCAGAACAGAAATTGTGGGGCCCAAAAGTAAAGCTGCAAGTGCATGACTTGTTTTCTGAAAATACATGGGACAGTGTGAGAGAAGTCAGACAAATGTCTCTTTCTCAGTGTTTAAGACTTGGCAGGTCTGCTAGCTGTAGAGCTCAGCAGCCTATATACAACTTCTCTATGCCGTCCAAGTTCAGTTGATTATTCACTGCAAGGAGGCCAAAAAAAGAGAATGGCAATGGAGGGCAATGAAGTCATATTGCTCCCCCTCCAACAGACTTCGACTTGCTCTCCCATATCCATATTTGGATTTTCATGGGACTCTCTACAGGTGCTGTGGTTTCTGACATACAACCGCAGGCAGGCTTTTCTACGTTTAAATTTCTTGTGTAAAACACGAGGGCAGCAAAAAGAGCTACTTTCATTTATTGAAATGTAAATAGATAAATATCACAACAACTGTAGAAAAGGTAAAAACTATAACATATTTTACTTTAGGATTTTATTTGTTCATATGATGTACTTTTCTATACAGGTAAAATTTACTATCTTCAGCTTTCCCAGCTATTTCCAAACCAAGGCTTTGCAGGTGAGTTTGGAAGCTCAGGACTACTTTGTGTTCTATATTAATATTAGGGCTCTTTTTGGGATGATGTAATTGTTTAAATTACTTTTGCCCATTGCTATCACAGCCATTATACAGCTAAAAATACTTCCACTTTATTTCAGAATTTCTGGCTTTCATAATAACAATGGTAAGTTAGTTCTGCATAGATTTCGCCCTACCTAACAGGTCAGAGCATGACCTAATCTGGTATTTCTGATAGGACTGGAGGTTGGAGGATAAAGGAAATCACACGGACTGCCCACAGTATTTTTCAGTTTCTGCTCAGGTTATTTCTTTCTTGCCAGTGCAATGCACCTGTTTTGATGATCTACCTTTGGAAGTTAATGGAGCCTGTGAACTTCCAGATGGCTGTGGAAAAGAAGGCTGTGTAGTCAGCAGAGCTCTATACTGACAGCCTGATGAGACATTGATCTCTTATCCTGAGACATCAATTCACAATTCTTACAAGATCTCTTATCACAGGATTTGTTTCCATGGGCCACTTGGTTTACAAAACACCGTTCATGAATAATACCTCAAATCATATTTAATTTACATTTGCCTATATTAAAAAACCCTGTGCTGCTAGAACTCTCATCAACTGCACGAAGGTAGGAGGAGGGAATTTATTTATTCTGAAATTACTGATTCTTTTGAGAAGCAACCCTTTTTGAAGGTAGAAACAACATTTTGATGGGTGGAGGTGCAAGGGAAAAATTAATTTGCCACAGGAGGCTCTGCAGAAATGCTGGTGGGGGAAGAAGTTCCGTCTGCGCCTCCAACAGCTGCTGGACAGATACTTCTGGGACCCACAAAACAAATTGAAGAGAGAGAAATTAAGGAAAACTGTTTATTTTGGGGGAAGAAGGACAATGTAGAAAGGGAAGAGCAACTGTAGTCTATTGCCCAGTTTCCTCAATTCATGACATGTCAGTCCAGAAAAAATGTTATTAATAGTCTTCTCTTTTTTAATGTGGTGGTGGGAAGTCAGCATGACATTTCCTCTCAATAGTGCCTAAAATCAGGCACCTGAGTCCATTTTTGGTCGTTCATTGTTCTTAACCATTTTAATTCAAGGGCCCCAATCAAGATTCATCGTTACACTCAGTGCTGCACAAATCTGTGTGAAGACAAAGACTTAACAACAACATGTGATCAATTTTCTTAGTTACTAGGCACTCCCGTATCTTATGGATTTAGTGAGATACACAGGGATTGAGCCTTAAGGAAATCAGGTGCGGGATTTTGCAATATTTTTTTTTCCAAACAAAATTTTAATAATAATTTTCCCACTTTATCTGACGGAGCAGGTGTTAAGGCACAACGTTCTATTATGATTACTATCATTCATTTTGTAAAATCTGCAAAACACTCGGCAAATTATAAAGTACGAATGTTAACCATAGTGTTCTCGTTCTCACTGCCTGTCTAAATTTCCTCCTGCAGCTTCAGCAGGGTGTCATCATGTTTACCTTTACTTTCTGTGCTATGTTGGTTTGTATTTTTTGTGCTTTGTTAAGAGAGTGAGAGGTACCATCACAGAAGTATCTGCACTTGAGCGCTGAGTGAAATGGTTCCTGCGCTGTTGTAAGAGGACATGTTGATGGTTCCTGCAGTTAGGTAAGCTAGGAAGATTCAAAATTTCATTGCTTTCTTTCTTAATGTGTTGTTTGTGATAGGCCTAAAAATCAGCAGCAAGCACATCATTGGGCTAGGGAAATGCCTTTTCTTTGCCCCAGGGAAATACGCATTGTATATAAATATCATGATGCAGCCTTTAATTGTATGAATGCATACAATCTTCTCTCTCCTCCAGTGAAAGGATACAGGCTTCATTCACTACAAAGGCGATACATAGAGAGTGGAACCGAGAATGGAGAAAATATCTGGCATTCTCTAACTTCAAAGTCCTTCACTTAGCAACCTGTGAAGTGTCCTTTGAGCCCAGCTATTGTTTGTATATGAGGTCATAACACTACATCAGGCAAATCTGAAGTTGTATTTAGTTTTTGAATATGCAAAAGTGAAATAGCTGGTTTATGACAGAACTTTGCTGTTGTCTCTCAGAGAATCCCACTTGGATTATTTCTGTCACAAAATGTTTTATTTTAAACTTTATACTTCTGTCATACCACAGGCTCCCTAAATGTTCAGTCTTAGTAGATCCCTAATTTTGGCCACTGCCTTCAGGGATCCAGTATCTGAAATATCTGCTGGCCTAACAAAAACTTAAAAGTAAAAGACTGACATATCTTGCCACTGCATGTGGTATGCAACTGAAGTATAAATATTTCACTTGATATTTGTTATCTTATTATTTGATGACTTAGAAACTTCAAGAGAAGTTATTTAAATACTTCCAGTGTTACATTCCTATCTCAAGTTTTACATCTCTAATACCTATCACACTGAACACTCTACAGCTTTCCATCCCTCCCTTCATCCAGAGGAACATTTATCTTTACGTCTCACAAAAAAATATCTCCCCTCAAAATAGCAATATGTCTGTTAAACATATATAATAAAAATAGGCTCTGTAGAAATCTAACATACTACATGTTGATATAGCACTGATCCACACATCATTAAAAAAAGCTTCCCCATTCACTTCCCATGTAAATATTCGAAAATGAGGCCATCTTATAAATTTGTCAAAAGACTTCTAAAGCCATGCTGTACCACATGTCCACATGTCTTTATCTTCTTGTATTTCTGCTCTGACACTGACTTGAATTTGAATCAAATCAGTGAACCTACCACTCAGTGGCCGCGCTAAGTGACCTATGTGAAAATAGTTTCAAATCTGCTCCCATGGCCAGGTTTAGAACCAACCGCGATGTCAGGGGATGGCTTTTCAACAGTGCTCACCACCTTCACCGAGCTCTTTTAAAAACCTGGGCCCTGCGCACAAACGTTTGCCTCGCATACCCTACCCACACTCCTGCTGCCACATTTGCTGCCTGTCTCAGCAGAAAGCTCTGAAGAGCATTTTAGCTGAGCAACTTGCAAGGCAGGTTTGATGCTACACCCTGTGAAAATGCTTGCATCCCTCTTTCCTTTGAACGATTCTGTTGGTGTTTAAGCAGAGAGATGTCAGTCTTTAGGCATCTCTGACAATCTTCAAGGACAATTTAATTAAAATATTTATGTGTTAAACCAAAAAACCCTGCCAAAATCCAAGCCTACCCTCTTCATACTGAAAGCTTGTGACTATCTGTGGGCTCCAGCTCTCAAAGACGACTCTCCATTAGCTTCTTTGGGACTTGGATCAAGTCCTAAGTGTATAAATCATGTCAAAAGACCGCACAACATATTTTATTTGTATAAGATACGCATGAGGGGTCACATCAGTAAACTCTACATTACCATTAATGAATCACACATGTGTGACTATATATATATCAGGTCAAGTTTAGCCTGTGAACCAATGGACACACCAATTCTGAAATCCCTGCCAATTGCACACATAGTTTCCATAGGTCTGACTTTGTTCCTTCCCATTAGGAAGTGAGTAGAAACTCGTGAAGTGCTAAACAACTTTTAAACTGTTCTGAGGAATGTAAACCAAAGTAATTCTGGTGAAAGCAAAAGATTTGACAATGCTAAATTCAGTGTAAGTACTGCCCTGTTGCTTTGGTTTTTTTTTTCCTGCAGCTTATACACCAACCTTAGTCCTTTTCATTTACACTTTTGTAGTATCTGCACTGATACTCCGGTTTGTTGTCTTCTAACGTGGGCTAAAAAAAGAAAGTTAATGTTTCAGTATAGGAAAAAGCCCTCAACCAATGATGCATGTAAAGTGCTGTTATGTTGATTGAGCAGCTGGTTTTTTTGGTATGCATCCCAGATGTTTCATCAGTATGGCAACACCTTACATTATACTGTCTCTGAAGATCTTGGACCAGTCCCACCTGGTCTTATCCTTAGCCTGGAGACCTCAGCCTTAAAGCACCTCTCATTACACAACCAACCTTAATGATTTTATGACCTAACATTTTTTCCTTCGTATAATTTAAGCAAGGTGCATAGGCAAACTGCTAACATCTGTTATCAATACACTGTATTTAGGGGCTTGGATTTATCAGATATATAGCTTCTCCAACAAGTACACATGGAGGTATTTCTAATAGCTTACAGTTAACAGCAGTCATCTAAGCTACATAAATAGAGAAATATTCACATCTAACTATCATTTGTAGAGCTGTGAATTAGTTTTAGAATAGTCTATAGAAAGAACACTAAAAAGGAACAATCTCTTCAACATCAACAAAAAATATTCTATTTCTTTTATTATTTTCTTGTCAATTTTGTTTCTATCTGCCTGGAAATGACGTTTTGCACAACTTGGGTAAACAAAGGGGATGCTTCTCTATTCTAAACTTCTACAGAGCAAATTAATCTGAATTCTTATCCCAAACTGGTCAAGCACAAGGATGTAGGACAGTGGCTCCCAACCGAAAGGTCATGACCCCAATGCAGGTCATGGCATTTATGAGATGGGGTCACGAACCTAGCGGAAATTCAATTGCAGAAATGGGGTTTGCAAGCAGAAGTAAGGTCATACGCCTAGAAGACCAACTGAAAGGGTACTGATGTCATCTATAACAGTGAAGTCATACTATTGGTGGACTTCCTCTCTGATATTAATTGAAAAGTTAAAAATCTAGCTGGTTTGCAATCAATAAACAGGAAAGAAAGGGATCGCGCCTCTTATGAGGAAAGGCCCAGAGACCTGGGTCTGTTTAGCCTGGAGAAGAGAAGACTGAGAGGGGATCTCATCAATCCTTATAAATAGCTAAAGGGCTGACGTCAAGAGGACGGGGCCAGACTCTTCAGTGGTGCACAGTGACAGGACAAGGGGCAACGGGCACAAACTAGAACACAGGAAATTCCATCTTAACAGGAGGAAAAATTTCTTTACTTTAAGGGTGGCAGAGCACTGGGACAGGCTGCCCAGAGAGGTGGTGGAGTCTCCTTCTCTGGAGACGTTCAAAACCCGCCCGGATGCGTTCCTGTCCAGACTGCTCTAGGTGACCCTGCTCTGGCAGGGGGGTTGTTCTAGACAGTCTCTTGAGGGCCCTTCCAACCCCTACCATTCTGTGATTCTGTGATTCTCAAATATAGGAATGATCACTGGCCTCAGCATATTAATATTGAACCTTGTTTTTAGAAACACAACCAAAAGCAAGAGAAAAATTACTAATCATCTTTAAACCCTTTTGTGTAGTATTCCTTTCACCAGAAAGTTTATTCACATATCTACTTATTTCTATAATAAGCCACAGAAACAATTTTCTGGTAATATTTTAAGTGCTTTAGAAAGTCGAGTGGGATCTTTAGATAAAGACTTTCACTCATGCTAACACACTGTCAAAAGTAATTTTAAATATTTCTTCGAGTTTTTAACTGTTAAAAGACAAAGTTTGCCATTTGCTGGAAAATTATAAAAACTATCTTAGTTTATTTAGTACAGGCATTACAGATACTGATTCAAAAAAATAAAACCCAAAACCCTGATGGCTTGGGTAATTTACATGAAAAAACTTATAACTGCAAAATAACATGATAAGAATTAACATCTGGAAAGGTATTATATTCTTTCTTTTTAGACGACATGGATTTTTTTTTTTTAAAGCTCAATTTCTGGATGTTGGCTATAAGCCAAAAAACAAACCCTGAATTGTTCCACATGGTTGGTTTCTGGAGATGTCACCTAAGCATCAATCAGTGTCAGAGGAAATCAAAGGATTTCCATTTCAGAAAAACTGGTTCCAAAAATTGTTCTCAAGGCATGAGCATGGTGCAGTCGAGATGACTGTAAGCTACTTTTGTCATTCCCTGATTCCAGGAGCTGTCAGAGGCTACAACATCCTCAATCTAAACTGGAGGGCTCTCAGAGCTGCTGTAAATCTACTGGTTGATAACAGACTCTTAAGAAGTTCAGCTAGAAATCAATGGAGCACATATGTGCTCTGGATATAGCCTGATATGTCTATGCCCAGTTTAGGGGTCTTTACAAACCTTAGTGTTACTTGTTCACCATACAGTGACCATTGCAGTGTGCCAACATAGGGCCCACTTTCTTTTGAGGTTGAGTTTGGAAGAGATTCTAAAAGGGCATCAAAAAATTTTGTAGGAGCATCTGCGAATGTATACATGGCCACTAAGGAAAACAGTATTGTTATCTAACCACTGCAGTCACCGATTCCTTCAGAGTCAAATTCAGTAAAGATGGCAATCAACATTTTAAAGGTGCCTTGCATGGCATTCAGAAAATGCAGATTATTAATTTACATACTGTGCAGAAACAGGGGCCTAGTCCTAACACGCCAGCATAAAAATTCAGTGCTCTTAGGTCCACACATTAGATATGCCATAAATATTTGGTAAGTGCACACTGGCAAAAGCTGGATTTCAGCAGAGCTATGTCATTTGCTTCAGCTGAAGACCTTCCCCTCAAATCTTCCTGTGGCCAGCGCGGAGGGGCAGAGGACACAGATGCTTTGCTGGATTGGGAGGTGGCACCGGAAGAGGCTGCTCAGCAGCAGAACTGACGTTTGTAGGGAGAGGAAAGGCATCTGGCTAATGTGACATGAGGTAGTGGCAGTGTAGGGGACATGGAAGAAGCCCCATTCCCCTGGGACAAAAAGAGGGTCAATCATGCTTCCTTCTGAGAATGCTTCCGGACTGCACAACAAGAGACTTCCTCATTAATAAACGCAACATGTGCTTATCAGGTATGGCAAAACATATGCCAACTTAATTTTTAATCTTTCCTAGATGTCTGTCCCTATACCTACAGCCTATACCAAGATCCATAAATGATAAAGACAGAAAAGATCTCATTCATCTGCACATATTTATTAACACTAGGATTTTACCTTAGGCTATTGGCTGAAAACCTGTTTGGTAATTTTTATTCAAGACAGATTCATATGACCACTACAGTGTGCTCTGCTCATTGATGTAGTCTTGGGGCATCTACACAATTAACTCTCCCTCACTGCACATCAGTGGCATGTTAAGTTTTTCCTAACAACCTATGTGGATGCATATAATTTCACCACAATATATGAAGCATGTCCAATAAAAGAAACATTGATGGGTACTTTAGTTCTACACGGCATCAAGATTTCATACAGGCTGGACTAAAGAGAAATAGAATTTGATCATTAAAGCAACTATATCCCCCAAGCCTTTCCCAACAGACTATATCCATGGTTAAAACAGCGAAATAAAAATAAATTAAATCTGAAAGCTGATGCACACGACAGGGAGTGAAAGAAAACAAGGTGTTTGCTGTATTAGGTGTTTACATATGCTCGCTATGTCAGCTGCATCACAGTGCAGCTGTTTGCAGGGCTGAAAGCAAGGATGCCCAAGTTTTCCAAAGATTTGGTAGAAACTTAGAGAGATCACCACACCTCCCTGAGACTGCATCATCTATGTAGCCTAGATTTCTCAGTTTGAGGTGACATTGATACATGGCTGGCAAATATAACTATTCCACAGTTACATGAAATCTAGTAAATAGATCTCAAATCAAAATGCCGTTTTCTTTTCATTGTTCTCCCTTCCCTCAGGGCCAGGAGCATTGACTACTGCTGAAAACAGCCCCAGCACCCAGTATCCTGCAATTCCACTATCTCACAATTCCTAAAACCCGCCAGTTCCAAAGGTTAGCCTTTTCGGTTCAAAATGAGGTAGATGTGGATGAGGCAGCTCCAGTGTCCCAATTCCATGCATGCCAACGTGCTATTTTCTAAAACCAGCCAAAACCAAGCTTACTCTGCTCTCCTGCACCTTAAAAGAAGCACAAAAAGCTTTGGCACTTTGACAAATGACGAATCCTGTTGCAGCAGTTCTTAAAAGCCAGGTCAACAAAATTTGACATCTTAACTTAAACTGCTGATGAAGACGAGTGAGCTCAAAGTGAGAAATTTGGCGGGTAAAGACTTTGCAACTCCTTTCTGACAACTCTTTTGTGGGAACATAATTTAAAACATTTCAGCAATTCACTTTTCTGTAAAAGACCACGATAAACACATGGAAATTTAAAGACAGCACATGGAAGCCAGAAATATCCAAAGACAGACACTCCTAGAGGCCAAGTTCTGCATATTAAAATGTCCTGGTTCAATAAAGCACAAAAGAGTACAATATAGCAAACAGGTTTTCATTCTCCCGTCTCTCCATCATTGATCGTTACATTACTTTCTACATACTTTGAAAAATTAATGCAATATTAAAGAATTTCCTAACTTTTAAATTGTAACATAACATCTTTCAGGCATTTAATAAAATAAAAAAATGAATACGGTAGAAGTAAGAGGGGTTATTTGGTATGCAATACTGCAAACATTGATCTTAATATACACTTCAGTGATTCATGAACTCCATAATACATAATAGAATAAACCTAAAACAGTCCATTCACACAACTGTGTTGCCATCACATACGACCTTCGCTCCACTTTCATTTACAGACTATCACATTATTACAACTATCCATGTTATAATCTGCCTTTCACCAACTTTGCCTTTAATCTGATTTTACAGTGGTGTAAATTACATCCATATCAGACTCAGGTACAATTTTTATTTACCAGCCATTCTTTTTTTTTTTCTTTTTGTAGTAATATGCACGACTACCTAAAAATGGTACCTAAATTATACCCATAAGATCTTCAGTGTCCTCACTGAACATACAGTAGCCAATACAGATAAAAAAATGCTGCGTCTAGCATTTGTGTTAAGTTTATATGACATTTACCTAAATGAGTCAAATTCTTTATCATCAGCCTCTATCAGAGGACATAGTGTTGTGGAGGACATCATAGATGCACACGGCCACTTGCACAGGCAGTGCAATGACATATGCAAATGACATTTTCCTCTGTGATTTGTACATGCAATATGAATCTCTTTCATATGCAAGTGACATTGTGCAAAAAATGAGCTTGTGCATTCACATACAGAGCACTTGTGCCAGCCTCTGTTATACCGCTGCTCTCCCTCACCACTACAATGGCCTAACGGGACCAGAAAGCAGACGGATTTACTCAGCTGGAGGAGCACCAGCAATGCTAGACCTACACCACAGTCCCCAGTGCAGTGGCATGTCAAAGAAAAAAGAAGAGCTGATCAGACCACTGTTGCTTTCTGACACCTCCAGCTACCTCTCATCTACACCAGAGCTGGTGTAGAAACAGCGTCTGTGTCAAGGTGCCATAGCCCGGTGTTTTGGGGTCACTCTGCTGTGTCTTATCGACAGCTGAGAATCTAAGTCCTTTAAGTAAAGTGACTTTGTATGTTAAGGAGGCCTCTCACAATTTGTATCTGGAGCATCCCTAAATAAACTTGAATGAGCCGCCCCCAAGGGAGGAAAGTTAGGTACAATTTCAAACTCTTGTATGTACTGCTCATACCACAAGCCTGTTGGGGTGAAGGAAAGAGTGGCAGCTAAAGGGAAGTAATGATTACGCAAAAGGTACTTTTCCAGTTTCAGTGTTGTATAAGAGTATAGCTACTCCCTGAACTGATCCATTTGCTACCCGAAGGGTCAAGATCTGTTCCCCTTGCCTATGTTGAGTAACCACAGTAACGTCAGTGGGTGTAGGTAAATGAACTGTGTAGAACTTGATCTTAAAGCAGAATATAAAAGCATCTTTAAACAGTACAGTATCGAAGAGGCAGTGTAGCATGATAAAGGGACCACTTCCTAACAAACAGAAAATGTTCCCCTTCTGCTGTCAGGGATATAGACGGACTTGATGGACGCAGCTCTTCCAGAGGCTATAGCATGTCTCTGTCAGGAGGAACCACATTGACTTAAAATGTCTTGGGATAGTCAGAAAACTATGGATAAAGTAATACATCCCGTCTCTGCCTCTGATACTGTACATGTACAAGTATTTACAAAGTCTCAAAAAACATTATGTTGACTCAAAGGGGGGACAATCAAAGTAATCCTTTTCAAGAATGAGTGTTTGACCTGCAAATTGGTTATGGAAAAACAAAAAAAAAGAAAAAAGGAATTCAAGAGGTTCAGAAGTATCATAACAGATTAGAAAAGAGGCTTCTGGCCAAAACTTCACTTTTAAAAACTCAAGTGCCTTCAAGAGTTTGGATTATTGATAGTTAAATACACATATACATGAATTAGTGGCAGTGGTAGTGATGCTAGTGAGAATAAAATATCATGTATTAGACAGCATCAGTCTCTGAACCTTCCTAACACCAAAAGAAAATGCATATATCACAGGGCCACTGAGATAAAGTAACGCTCAGCCCTAGAGGGCACAGATTTCGTCTTTATGTAAATCAGTGCCTGTCACTGCATGCATGATTCACTGCTCAGAGTGTACTCTTCTGTGACGAATGAGTCCCGCTTAATTTGGCAGTGATTATGCGGGTTGCTGGCCCTCTAAACCCCTTTGAACTTGTAATTGCTGCTGGTTTAAATAATGAACATTAAGGGGAGGTGGATTCATAAAACTGTGGATAATTACAATTTTTTTCTTTTTTCCTTTGTTTTTTTTTTAATGGAAATAAAAGGCTTCTGAGGCCGCTGATAACTGTATCGTACTAGGCTGTTACCGAAATAAAACTGCAGCCTTGCTCAGTCTCGAGGAAGGAAAGGGAATGGAGAAGAGAAGAGGAAAAAAAGGGAGGGAGAGGGAGATCAGAATGGCTTGGATGCCAGTAGAAAAGGAGGAGCAATGGCATTCATGAATATTCATAGCTAGTCACATCTGTAGCAGGCTTGCTTTCCACCTTTTTTTCTTTGCAGTTCAACATGGACAAGAAGTGCTAACAAAAGAAGGTGATTGTGCAGTTCTATCAGGCTCCAGGTTTAATGTTTACAGAGCATATGGGTGAACTTTTTTTAAAAAAATTTTCAAAGACTCATATTTTTTAAAAATTGCAAATGCCTTTAACCAAAGGAAGTGTTCCCTCTCCCTCCCCCCGCCCGTGCTGCTTTTTAAAAATTATGTTCCTGTAATTATGAATGTGAGGGAATCAGTTGCCAAGGAAGCATGGTGTGTAACATGCAGCAAATTTGTTCCTCCTCCCCTTTATGAGCACTTTACTAAATCCTCCAATATTCTTTGATCCAGTAGAATTTTGATTTGCGTGTGTAATGTATTGAAACGACGACGACAACAAAAATTGTTATTGAGGAGGGGACAGAAACCAAAGTCAGCCAAGTCAGGCAGCTACTACCCAGAAACAACAAAGAATGAATGATAAATTTAGCAGCCTCATGTTCAATTTTCAAACAACACAGCAGAGATTTATAGCTTTGCTGCTCCCATGGTAAACGAAGCAGCACACAGAAAGCGTGTCTGGTTTTGATTTTGCTATGTTTTCCCCCTTTTTTTTTGTTCTTTGCCTATTTGCAGGTTTTTTTAAAAACTCTACATTTTCTTTATCCTGGTGTGAGATGAATATCAAAGGCCTAGTGCTGTTGGTAAGCCTCCAGCATACAACGGCAGCTCAATGGGATGTTATTAGAACCTGCGTCACAACATGGCAGACTGTGATTAATAGCAACTGTATCAACGGTAGCAACTTCTCAACAACGCCCTCCAGCAGCTCTAAAGGGGCCATGTGAAGAAGAAGGGAGAAACACAACAAAAAAAAAAAAAAAAGGGAAAAAAAGGGGAAAAAAATATGTCTGCAAGAGCTAGCTACTAAAGGTTCAGCTTTGCACATGATTAGGTTATGTCAAACTGTGTGACTGCTTTCAACCAGAACACAGTGGGGATATTTACTTAAAAGCACGCTACCAAACGCATGGGCTGATCAGTGTTTTATTTTGCCGGAGCCAATCATGTGAAGAACGGGATCAGGGTGATGGAGAACAGGATGCTGAAAAGACCTGGGCTGGTGGTAGAGGTATAATCAGGGTTCCCTCCAAATGAAGAAAAAAAAAGATTTTCCCAACGCTTCCTGAAAATTTCTAAGAAAACTGCAGGGCTGCTAAGTTTTTCCTGTTCCTAAATGAAAGAAAGCAGCTTTAATTTTAAATCAAGTGTAAAATGATATCCTTGCTCTCCCTTCTTTTTTTTTTTTTAATTACAGTTTGGAAACTGAAGTCCACGCATTAAGAAATGTGAAGCTTATTCAAATTTCCAATTCCGTATCAGAAAATATTCTAACAAATGTCCCCAAAGATTCAAATAATACAAAATTAAGTTGTTCCGACAGTAGCTCATGGATATATGGTTTGGACCATAGCAGGCCCAAAAAGAAAATGTAGATGCGTCAATGGCTCTTAAACATTATAGTCTGGATATAAACTTCCAGCTCAGAAAGTCTTTAAACTTCTGCCTGCCAGATTGTCCTATACTTGCATCATTTCTTGGCCCCGTCACCACCCACTGCTGACCCTTACCTGGCTCATTGGACCAATAGAGCAGATTTTATTTAGTCAAAATCAAGATAAAAAGATTTGCTAAAATGTTTTTATAATATTGAATATTACCTGCTCCTTATCACAAAACTTTTCTGCTGCTAAGTAGTTTTCATTTCTGTTAACAGTGTTTGAAAAATGCTAATCATTCTGTCATCTTCTGTCTTTCAGATAGAAGAGGGGGGACGTTCACCTACAGATGTAAATGATGTTAGTAATCTCAGTCACAAATTAGGGTGTTGGCATAGTATTTACACTGAAGAAAGTACGCAAAAGTATTTTAAGTGTATATATTAATATTGCAAGAGATTTAATCCATATCTGCCCGAGAGAAGTATCTGAAGACCTGGAACTCTTGTGGTAGGGTTGATTAGGAGAAAAATAATCAGCAGGTGAAAAGAAAAAAAAAAGGGGGGGCTAAAAAATGGAATAGCTCTGCGAATTACATGAAAAGGTTAGGAGCGAATAGGAAGGCTGGTGAATGTTGGTACATTGTACTGTCCCCCCTCAGGAGTTAGAATGACATAGTCCAAGTGCTCTGCTCTTGGCCAGTTGTCTTTATCTAATGCTCCTCTCATCCTTAATCGTCACATAGTTAGTTTTCCTGAGAGAGCAGGGGGTATCCAGTGTATCGAAGTCCAGAGGCAAAGGAGTGTATACACAATGCCGAAAAGCAACACCTGCTGAGCTATAAATAAAAAAATAATAAATCTTAACTACATTAAAAAATACAAGCAACTTTTTATTTCTTTCTCAAAAACGCACAACTTGCTCAACAAAGCACTGAAATATGCTGTATTTGTGCCAAAGACTGTAGCACTCCCTTCAACCTGTTTATCTTTGAAGACCATAATTAAGGAGGACAAACTGGTTTATAGTCAACACAAGTTGGAAAAGAATTGTACTCACAATTTTTCTCAAACACTAATTTTCCTTATCTAAGAATCTTGCTTGATTAAAATCATGGGGCAATTAGCAGTTGAGTGAAGAGATTACTTTCTGTTGCAAAAAGACAGACAGCCTTTACAAGTTCTACAAATGAATAATTCAGGCTCAGTTCTCAGCTGTGTCCAAGCATGAGGAAACCAAATGCTTCGGCTTGTGGCTTTCTGATCCCGGGGCTGGCTGGGGACTAATTCAACACCTAATACCATTTAACGCCGGCTCCCAGGTTTGTTGGAGCACTCTTCTTAAACCTTTTCCACACAGGAATCACACCAGCACTTTCATGACTGCCCGGCCACTCTCTTTCACTCAGAAATGAATGGCAGAAGGTGGTAAGATGACAACCCGTTTTTAACAACACCCCTTGTTTTTTTCCTTCCCAGCAAAAAGGACTGATTGAAGACAACCTAGGAACAAGCGGCGAAGTGGAACAGAGCATCCACAGAATAACTATCACAATCACTCAGTACCAGAGTCACTTTTTATACAGGTGAGGAGAATGAGCTGAGGGAGAAATAACACGTTTATTCCTGATCCCTTTACTGAGATTTTAGCCAAATACGCCGAGATCTGTGAATAGCGTACACGGCACAGCAAGAAGCAGAGCCATCACTGAAAGCTCACTGCTAAAGATGAAAAAACAGCGTAGGGCACAGAGTCCTCCAGCAGTACTGTGACAGACCAACAAGTGTCCCCTGAGTTCCCTGGGTAGGTAGAGGGCCACAAAGCTTTGGCAATATGGCTCAGAAATGTTGATGCCTTTGACAACGGCTTTTCCATCAATCTCTTACCAGCATTTCTGGCCTCAGAAGTTTGCAGGGCACTTGAAGATTCTGGGGTGGATGAATGAAGGCTGGTGAGAGAGGGGGAAAGGACATGTGGAAACCCTTAATTCCCTAAATTTTCATCCCCCGCATCTTTTTCTTTTTGCTGAGCAATAAATACACAATCAGAACTAATGTTATTAAAACAACTTCACTCCCTCAGGATCAAATTCTGATAACAAATGCATGGCCTGATTGGCCTGCAGAAATGCATTTGAGGACAGTTTGATCCAGTAAAATCTGGAATACTGGTGATCTGTAAGTTTGATCTAAACCAAAATTATTATTTCTGCTAGGAACATGGGAAAAGCTGGCATAAAGAAAAAGCTGTGACATGAAGCATTTGTTTGGATCAAGTACAACTTACTCCTGTCTTCTGTATCCTCGAGTGTGATTTTCAGAAATAATCAAAACAAAAGTGACAAAACCCAAAAACCACAATGAGCAAACAGCAGCTTTTAAGTGCTGTGGGAACAGAGACATTTGTTTAAGTAACCACTGTTTAAAAAATGCATACATAGTAACACCAAAATAAACAGCTTGCAATGTTGTTTATTTTAAGATACACAATAGTAATGTAAAGTGCTGCATGCACTGAATTCAGGGTGTACTAACATTATTTACAGTTCTGAAGAGGGGTAGGAAAACTCAGCTCCATGCCAGAAGACTCCCTGTTTGGAGAGCAAAGGTCAGTCCTCGCTGCGTTTGCAGCAAGGAGGATTCCAACATGAAGCCCTAGACAGCTCCCACTCTCTTTTCTCACGCAGGTAGCTTCTGAACTGTATATCAAAACCCTACAAAAGGCACTTCGTGCCAATGGCATCTTTAAAATGGACACACAAGCCCATTCCTGGGAAGGATAATTAAGAGGGAGAAAGAGAGATCTTTGCCCTGTCACTTCACTTCTTTAAAAATCTTCCAAACAGGCCTGACTCACCAGACTATGTCAAGCCAAACAGAAAAAAAATCCCCTAAAAGAGAAGAATACTAACAAAACTAAGCAGCAGTGTTCTGAAAAGTGACTGACTTACTGAACAGATTTATGTCCCTGTGTGTCTGAGTTGCATTTGATTCTCTGCTGACAAAAAATGCCATTGACTTCAAACCGTAATAGAAGTTTGTGCTATTCTTCTTCATAAAGCCAGCCTAGCTATAGGCAAGAAAACTGGACTTTATTCTGGCCACTCCATCGCCTATTTATTATTGTAATTGTGTAGATTTACTATTGTAATTGCAACATTACTGTTATTGTATAATCCTTGTGACTGCCAATAAACGAGCCAGAAAGAATCCAACTTGGATCTCAGATTTGTAATTTGTAAATACAAATTTGCTAAATTTGTAATTCTGGCAATGAGAAAAAGAAAAGAAAAGAAAAGAAAAGAAAAGAAAAGAAAAGAAAAGAAAAGAAAAGAAAAGAAAAGAAAAGAAAAGAAAAGAAAAGAAAAGAAAAGAAAAGAAAAGAAAAGAAAAGAAAAGAAAAGAAAAGAAAAGAAAAGAAAAGAAAAGAAAAGAAAAGAAAAGAAAAGAAAAGAAAAGAAAAGAAAAGAAAAGAAAAGAAAAGAAAAGAAAAGAAAAGAAAAGAAAAGAAAAGAAAAGAAAAGAAAAGAAAAGAAAAGAAAAGAAAAGAAAAGAAAAGAAAAGAAAAGAAAAGAAAAGAAAAGAAAAGAAAAGAAAAGAAAAGAAAAGAAAAGAAAAGAAAAGAAAAGAAAAGAAAAGAAAAGAAAAGAAAAGAAAAACCCCAACCCAAAACAAGAAGGCTTTTTTCTACTGTGCAAACTGAGCTCATTTGATCTGGAAGTCATTGAGACAAACGTGGAACCCCACAGTTACATTATTATAAAGTAATGTTCAAGAGAAAATTTCATTTTAAATTCAAAATACAATCTCTTTCTTCTTGATGCTTTTGAGGAAAGCTGTGTGTGAAATTCAGCTGTTTGAGTCAGCAGGCACTCAGTCAATATTTTCTTGGGGTCATTCTGCCTCTCTGAGGGCCCAAGCTTTGTTTTGAATCCTGGAGTCAAATTGCCATAAAAGTCTGTAAGTGAAAAAAGGTGAAAAGGCCATGTTTTTCACCTGTTTCAGTATTTGAATTTCCGTGTAAATCCATAATCAACCTCATTTTGCATTAAATTTGCATTGGATCTATGTCCTTAAAAGTCAACGTGGATTTTGAATGCTCAGACGACTTTTGGTGTTTTGGGTTGACATAGAGCTAATGGTGGAGCAGATGCCAGAAATATTGGGCAACGTTAAACTGGGTAAGGGTTGATTTCAGACCTATACCTTCCCCAGATATTTGTGAAAATTCACATGCTGTGAATGGAGAACAGCGTGTGTATTGTGACACAGTCTCTGTCTCTCAATATCTGAAAGGGAGGTGTTTTTAACATGAGGTCCTCAATAGAAACTGGCTTCCTTTGTTGAAGGAGCCCAAGCCTGGCCCACCTTCAGCACCCACTCAAACTCCCAATGCCTGAAGAAACAGTAATTAAATATTTCTCTTGAGCTTAGTTCTTCATTTTGGGTCTCAAGCCCATTTCTAATCCGACTTTGTGAGTTAATTTTGCAATAATTTTTCCACTGACAGATAAATGAAATGTCATTAAAAAAGTTGAAACAAATACAACAAAAACTTAAATGTGAAGGAAGCCAAATTTGGGAAGGTTTCCTTCTGAAAACAGCTCTAATTTCAAGATATTTTTCAGGTTTTAATCATTAATAAGAAAACATGGAAATATGAGAAATGCTTCAGGCAACACTACTTTAGTGTAACCCCAGGAATGCAAGATGTTTCTCAGCAGTATTTCTTCAAATGTTTTTTTGGAGTCTAGTTTTAAAAGTGCTAAGCAAAGGCACTTCCATAGATTGTTCTACATGCCCAATGACTGGGGTTGGTTTTTTTTTTTTGGTTGTTGAATTCCATTATTCCTTCAAGGCCTTTTGTTCCCCCCCAGTAATTTCTCCTCTTATCTGTTTGTAGCCTGTGCTTATTCACCGATTCAGTATGCGCATTCTGTGTCTATGGCTAGATCTTATATTTTTGGGATGGATGGGGAGAGCACTGGAAATAACAATACAGCTCTCATTTCTCTCATCTTCTTTCAGCCTCTGTTTCACTTTTTTGGGAATAAGGGCCCTGATAGTCCAGGCTCTCCAAACATCCTACTATGTCTTTCTTAGACTCTCACCAGACTGGCCTCAGGCTAGTTTCATAATCATCAAGAAAAAAACCAGTCCTGATGTTCAGCATGAGATCATAACACGGTGATCTCACTCTGAACGTTACCTTTCGCTACAGCAGCTCTATTGACTTCTTCACTTAGAACAGTTTGAATTTCCCACCAGCTCAGTTGTGTGATATTTGGCCTCTTTTAGGCGAGATACCTTTTCACAGAGTGAGCCTACAGGGCACTGAGTAGAAAGCTCGTGAGCCCCCAGGCCTTGTTTGAAAGAGTTTTCAGTCTCAGCAAGAAGTTTGCCGCAGCGCTCGTTCGGGAGGCAGTAGAGCATGTTACAGCATTACCCAGTTGGGGAGTGCGGTATCATATATTTTCAGCTGGGGCTTTGAGGAGGATTCAGATCCCAGGAGCTAAACTCGGGATAGTTTAACAGTTCTAGGGTTACGTTTATTCATACCTATGCTGGCAAAACACCACAGTCTGGTTTGTTGGTAGACGTTTTATTTTCCTGCTGTCACATATAGTTTTGCACTGGTTCATAGTGGGATTTAATCTCCTTTGCAAGCATTACTGCTCTCTAAATGGACAGCTTTTGGGGAAGAAAAGAGAGAGAAAGAGGCAAGAGCCTTTTTTTCCCTGGAGTTTGTTTGCATCCAAGAGCATTGTGGTATATAAGTTCAGGTTTCACTGAGCCAGGACAGCTAAGATTAATTATAGCAGTGAATTGTCTGCAAATGCCTAGGGTAGATAGGCACTAAGTAGTGGGATTTTTCTGGACTGAGAAGTGTTTGCTTGGCGTTTAATGGCCACCATACAACACACGCATACAAAGTAGGCCGTTTAAAATTGAGATGTAAGTAGTCATACTATGTGGAAAAACATGGGCTTCTTAGGACTGTCCTAAGACTCTGCAGTTCATCCCACCATCCACAGAGAAGTTCGCACCAACTCAGGAAGCACCTGTCTTTCCTAAGAGATATTAGTTCATACAGTAAAGTGTCCGTGTGGAACTGGAAGAAACAGAATTAAAAAGAGACAGACCAAGTAACACAACTCTTGGAGTGGACTGCCAAAACAGTAAAGGAGGGTGGTAGGGAGAAGTAAATTAAATTGTGTCCCTGCCCATGGCGGGGGGGTTGGAACAAGGTGACCTTTAAGGTCCCTTCCAACCTAAACCATTCTATGATTCTATGATTTCTCCCTTTTTTGTTGTTCACAACAATTAGCCTGTTTTCACATGTGTTTCCAATTCATTTCCTGCTTTATATCTTAAAGACATCATCAGAATGTTCCTTTATAGTTGAAATTAAAGCACTCTTCAAACATTTAGGTTTTGGAGTGACCCCTCAAATTAACCAGCTTTCCTTCCAATTTAGGAATGCCACCATTCCTATGCACATACGCATTCCTATGAAACGTTCCTTTGCTGATTCCCCCAAATACACACTCCACTTCTCTGACCACATAATGCTCCTTATTCTTGTTGTTATCACACATATCATGATCTTTCTCACCATTCACATTCTGTATCCCTGAATAGTCCATTTGTGGACTATCAAAACAGCTGTCAGCTGTCTGCATGTGCTCCTCAGTAGGCAGGGAACTTCCCAACATGAATCGGGGACTTCGCAGTAGCCTTTCTGTCCCTTACTCTTCACTCTAGGTCACCCTCCTGCTTCCCATTTCTTCATTCAAGCACAAGTGGGATGCACAAGTGGGAAGCACCTGGATGACTCAAAAGAGGCAGCAGGAGGATCACGACTGACTGGAAAGCTGCCAAAGTCCTAATTTCACGTCAGGAAACTCCCTGGGCTGTTGAGGAGGGGAATATCCACTAGTGACTTCTTGAAGTACAAAGATGCATTTGTTAATGCTATTGCACTCCCTTTATTCTGACTCTTGCCCCTGGGCCAGCAGTTGATGCCCAAGGTTCTTTCTTTTGCTGCTTTCTGAGAAAGATATTTGATACCATTTGCATGCAATAATCACCACTTCAGGTCATCCGTAAGGAAAGGACCCGACAAAAAAAAAAAACCAACCCAAGCCCGAGGAGTCACTTGAGCTAAAGCAGCTTGCAGCAACCAAATGCTGTCATCTTCAGGGCAGACCAGAAAGAACGTAAGACTCTTAATTTTATATTAAATGCTCCCTCATGAAGGGAAAAATCATCCTGGACTTTCAAAGTCTGCAGAAGTTCAAGTATTTGTACAAGCACTGCATGACTGTCATACTAGTTCAGCAGCAGGATAAAACCACAACAGAAGTGCAGGCCTCTGTCATTCAGCTGATGCTAAGTAATAAGACACAGGTCTCACGCGGAGTTTTTCATCTGTAAATATCAAAAGCACTCCAAAAGGCAGCCACCATGATTATGCCATACTGTTTAAACAGGGAAACTGAGGCACGGGTTCTTGCCATGGTGACCTGAAATCTCCCCAGGCCTGCCAGAGCTCACTTGTGCTGAAGCATCCTGGGGACAGTAGCGAAGGTTCAGCCATTGGAGAATATGACAAATAGCCGTGCACTCGGGAAATTTGTCTTTCTATTATAAAATAGGGGATCATTGAAAGACTTACTTAAGTATAATTTGTCATTAAAGTGCCTGAGTGTTTAACGCTTATTAAGACACAAAACTGTGTGTGTTTGTTTGTTTGTCTGCCTTCCATTATGATTTCACTGCTTCATCTTGTCTGGCTTTTTCAAAGGGATCAGAGTTCCACTGGAATTAATGGAAGCAGGACTGAGAGGTACGCATGGTTAGGCACTAATCTGTGAATTATCTGCAAATATTTGAACACAGAGAAATTAAACCTGCGATTTTTACCTTACCTGGGAGGAAAGTGAACTGCTTTTATAAAGATCCATGTACGTTCACAGAATATCAACTAACAATGCAGCTTCCATCGTCTTTGGGGTTTTTTTAATTGGCATAACAAGCTTCAAAGTGGTCTAGACTAGGCCATGATCTTACAAAAACCTACTCCTTTTATATACTTAGTACACATTAAGAAACTGAACAGGAGCTTTCCCATTGCTATGCAGTTTAGTCAGATAGTATTTCCACAGTATATCCACTTTAGAATATCAAGCTGCCACTTTGAAATATACCTCTGACCAAATAAAAGCTTGATCCAGATGACAGCCAAATTTCTATAGCATTAAACAAATTTATATATGCAGATTTCTTTTAAACACTAAACTAAAATATTTGCTGCTGTTTACTTGGCTACTCTGATTCATTGTGCTGAGATTTACCGTAAGAGTATGTCATGAGATGTTAAACATTTTATGGACACAAGGAGTCAACTGCTACAAATAAAATGCATGTTTTGAACTGCCATCATAAAAAGGTAAAACCAAGATTTAAAAAAATCTTTACGGCATTATACAGTGAGTTGACAACCTATCATCCAGTATTAGACAAAACAATTGAAATTAGTTCTGGCAGATTTGGGGCTAGCAGTTAAAAATAAAAATAGCAAATGTAAAAGCATGAAAACTGTATTGCCATTATGCTTAAAGACAATAATAAATCTTTAAAGATGCCAATGATTGCTTTGGATACTACAAATGACTGCTGCCAATCAACTCTAAAATATGTAATGCATGGTATTATAAGTATCCTAACTCAAGGCAAACTCCACAACACCACAAGTAATATTGTCTGCCATAAACTACTCTCTTCATTAGGCAACAACAAGAATTGACATCTCCGTTCCTTAGCAGTTGTGGAATTGTTGGCAGAAATGTGCTTTTTTTTTTTTTTTCGGTATATCTCTACTTTTACAGAAAACTTCTTTGAAACCAATTACTCTGCTCATGGATCTTGAAAGGAAGGTCTTAAATAAACATGGCCTGAGGCAAAACTGGGAGGCAGTATCACTTTCCACAAACAACAGCAATTGCTTTTTCCCTAAAAATACATTTTATATATACACATACTCGTGTGCACACACTATAGAGACAGGGAGGAACTAAGAGTTTTCTGATGACAACTGTTTTAGATACTGAAACTTGAAGATACTCAAAAGAATTCTCACCTCTAGTTGACTGTGATCTTGATTTTCAAAGGCTACAGTGCACAACATTTATTAGTGCAATGTCCTTGGAGTGTTTAAACACTATTTATATTTGCACATGCTTTAGTTAAATTCCCTTTTACCTTGTGACCCTCAAAGCCACAACTTTATATAAATGAATTCTTGTCACTACTACTTCCTTGTTTCCAAAACTTTAAGGAATTCATTACTTGGACTTTGGTATTCTTTCCTCTTTTCTTTTCACTTAATTCCTATACTGACTCTGCAAAGCTTTGTAATCTGACAATAACAACCAGAAAACACCGGTGGCTGATCCTATCTTTTGCTAGGCCACGTTCAGCTTGCTTGGTCGAGGCTTTTTAATCTCTCCTCAATTAAAATCATGCACATGTTTTTCGTTACACTCTGTTCTCAGTAATTCCCTGTTTGAAGATGGCAGGTAAAATATTAAATTGGGAAGTAACATCTAGCCCCGTTATCTGGTGGTTTGGCAGTGGCTGACCTCGTATGCCACATGAATTAAATTCACCTCGCTGCAGTCCTGACACATTGTGTTGCTTGTGGAGGAGGAGGAGGAGGAGGAGGAAGAGGCAAAGACAGGCAGGGCAGTAGGAAAAAAAAAAAAAAAACAATGGAGGAGCGAATGTAAAGCATAACTAGCTAACATCAGACAGGCTGGTGTGAAAAACTATTATAGTAGGCCTGGAAAAGGAGCATTAGGGAGGCTCAAGAACCTAAATAGTCCTGGTGAAAGGAGTTTGCTGCAGCCCCTCAGCCTGCCAGGGATTCGGGGAGGGAAAGGGGACGGAGGGGAAGGCCAGTGCATTCCATTTGCTCGTCCCTTGCAGGATTCGCAATTTGGGGATTGTTTGGTGTGTGCGTGTGTGTGTGAATTTCACCCTATATATAACTTGGAATCTTATTAGATAACAACTCAGTGACACTGCAAATCCAGTATTTCTCAGAATGCTATTTTTGAAGCTGAAACACACAACATATTTTGATCTCCAAACAAGTACAATAAAGATCCCCCCTTCAAAATAAAATGAGAAGTCAAAAAAAACCAAAACAAAACAACCCGAATGCACATGTAATAATTTCCAGGCGGGCTTCCTGTGATTGTATCCGATTATTTAAATTTCGGACTGTCTCTTTAATTTGAGGAGCGGGGAGAGAGGCGACAGATGGCAGACAGAATTGACTTATGTCCTCTATTCTTCTGCAGAAGAAGGGGGAGTGCAGAAAGTTTGATCGAGGCAGAAGCTACAGTACGCAGGCCCGGCTATAACTATCTAATAGGTCTTTTGACGGATCGGTTCGGAATATTTAGGTTTTTTTCTCCCCCAGACAGGCTTTGTAACAAACCCACGGTCCTGGAGGTTGCCATGGGTGACGAGAGCGCTGACATCCAGTCCCAACTACAAATAAGCACATGACAAATGGGCCCGGAGCCCTCCGACAGCCCTGAACCTTGGTGACCCCCTAAAATACCCAGACTCCCCATACCCACGCCCCAAAAAAAAAAAAAAAAAAGCATTACAGAGTATATTTTTTAAAACCGAAAGCTTGCACTTAATTGGAAACACTGACATGTAACCAAAATGCTTAGGACAGCATGTACAAGTAAAAATAAATCACGCAGCATTGTTATTTAATGCGCTGTGACATCATTTCCTGAAATTAAACAGAGATGACACAGATTCAGACAGTCCCTGCTAAGGTTCAGTTCAAACAATTCACAGATGTTTTCCTCCAGCCAGCAGAAAACAATGCGGGGCTTAAAGCACTCCTCTGCCTCTCCCCCTCTTCCCTCTCTCCCTCTCCCCAGCCTTTTCGCTGGTACGAGGAGGTATGGCAGTTTTATAATACATGCTCCCGCAAAAATATTCTTTTTTTAATTTAATTACTCAGGCTGTTGTACTAAATAGATGGATCATTGTGTCACAAAAGCATCAATTTTTCAGAAGAAATAACAGATGTCTATGTAACAATGATTAGATTAACCACTCCCAGACAAAGCTAGCTTTTGAGGCCCACACACCCCATGACCCCGGGTTCCCTCTTCTGTAGGGGGTGGATGTAGAAATGTCAGATCTAATCTCAGATTCCATTTTTAAAACAAACAAAGCCCCACCTCCACCCCATTTCAGCTTTTTTCCTTCAAGATTGTGGAGTTTAAAAGGTATACGAACATATACGAACATTTGGTCTGTTACTAAATCTTTGGGACTGATATCGTGGCCCAGGACTAGGAGTAGTCAGAGGACGAAACCTTTCAGCCTGAGCATTTTGAGAAAGATCTCCAGTTTTATTCTGTCAAGGCTGGTGACGCTGTAGCGCAGGCAGGCAGGGCAGGAGGGGATGCCAGTGACATTAGGCAGGGCTACACTACCACCAGCAACAACAACAAATGCTAACAGCAGCCGCCATCTCTTCTGACAAGTGACCAGCTCAACTTTGGGGTACAAAGATGCACAGCTCCACCACCTTGAGGACCACGGGACCACAGGTCATGGGAGTTGAATGTTCAGATATTGCTTTTTTCTTTAGCACTCGGGTGAAATCATTTAACCTCTCCTCTTCAGTTTACCCAGCTGAAAAATGGGCACAAGATTATTTTGCAGGACGTGTTTCCAGCTGGGCAGTGTTTGTACAGTCTGCGAGGTGTGTCCTACACCAGGAGGCAACTTATAACCTGGCTGCAAACTCAGCACATAGTCAACCCTGCCTAAAAAGCAGACCTGGAATAAAACTGTACCTTAGGCTGCTCCGACTCTGTGACTGCGTGGTGCGCTGAAGCGGAAATGGCAGCCATGCAAACCCACATGCAGGTCATTTTACAGGAGAGCCAGAGGACATCATCCATCTCCTCAGCGTGCCCTCAACGGAGTGTACAGCATGTTACAATGCGGTCCAACACAAGCACTAAGATTCACCAGGATGCCTTCACATTCTTGTATTTTCTTGAGTGTTTCAGCCTTCTTGACACCGTTTTAACTGGACAGACCTCTGTTGTATTTTCAGTTTTGGTTTTGTTTTTTAAAGCACAGCAAAAACAGCAACATGAAGAACACTTCTCCTAGACCAGTACTCTGAGGAAATCTGTTCCTCTACTGTTTGATAAGATAAAAAAAAGTAAGATATTCAGTGCGGAGTGCAATAGCCAGCTATGTTCCTAACCCTCCCTTAGGTATTATTCCTAAAATCAGGATATGGGAGGAGGTTGAAGGTTATGAATGGTTTCAACTGTTTTGAAAGCTTGCTTAAAGATTGGCTTTGGTTGAAGACATTCACGTCTACAGTCAAATCTAATGAATAGATAAAATATCTGCCCTGCATAAAAGGCTTGGTGAGCCATTCATTAAAATATGATAGAGATACGTTATATTCTCAGATACACCCACATAAATACAGAAAAAAAAAATAATCTGTTTCAGTAAGACTATTCGTATTGTCCAACCTGGCCACCTGAATACTGCAAGTTAAGAAATTAATTCAGGTAAGTACAAAAGCTGTGGCTGGTTCCAGATGAACTTATTCTAGCCTAAAAACGAAACAGATGAAACCAAAATCTACTCTACAAGAGACTGTGTAAAGAGCAAGATTTTAAGCCAGAAGATTGTGGAAATCAGGCTAAAATGACACCATTCAAACAAATGTTATGAGACAGAACTTCAGCTAGCAAAAGAGCAAAAAAAAAAAAAAGCAGTTCAACTCCACTGACTTCAGGGGAGTCATCCCAAATACCATCAGCTGGGAATCTGGCACTGTCATAAAAAGGGTTTAGTTTGCATGCTACCATTGGTATATCTGGTACTTTTAGTTAAGATATACATCTTCTCACAGACTGCAACAAAAGAAACAACCAAACCAGAATTTTAACAAAGGGCATCACTCCAGGTAAGTGTCAAAGACTAAACATGCCTCTGTTCTACCAGCTCTGTAAAAGAAGGGGAAAAAACGTTGAATGTAGCAGAAGTGTAGTTCTTGAGACGCTATGCTGCAGAAAACGACGAACTACCAGAGGTACAAGTCCACAGAACGATATAATTACTTCCTTTATAACTTTGCTCTCTTCTGATTATGTACGTACATTTTAAAGGTCCTCCATCCTTCAAAAGGGCATGGGAGGAGGGGGGGCTGTCTCTGTGTAGTTGCTGGTAAGAAATCCTAATCTCAACGTTGGTGTAAGCTAGAGGTGTCTATACATTTGAGCACTTCCTGTTTTCACTTCGTGATCAAATGCGTTCTTTGCAGGGCAAATAGGGGAGCACTTGAGGGAGGAAAGCAGAGATGTCTGAGAGGCTAATTGAGTGTACTAAGGACTCCTTGGCATAGAGGAAAAGGAGTCTTCCAAAGCTATGAATAAACTCTCCGCTTGGGTCAGATTTCTTGCTGTTTCTTTTCTTTAACCACCTTTGAACTCAAATAAAAACAGCCTTAATGTCAGGTTTACCTTTCTGATGTCGTAATCTTTATGTACTATTGAAAAGCTTATACTACCAGACTAGGATTTCCTCTACTTTCTTAAACACTGGATATTATCCAGAAAAAGCATACACATTTCCAACCAATTCATCCTCAGCTCTTTCATCTTCCGGTACTGTTGTAATTCCAAATATAAGACAGAGCTCAGTAAGTGAAGGAGAACACGACAGAAGCTCCTACTCCTTGCATTTGATTTCCACCAATAAAAACATGCATGTGTATCCTATTTCAAATATAATTAAAGTTACTGCAAAATGGAAGCTGTGATAGGGGTTAGAAACTGTTTTGAAAGACAGAGCCTGTCAGATACATTCATTCTACATGAGAGTTCAAGTGCCTGTCTCTTCAAGAAAACCACTTAGGCAATTCAGTTTTTAAAATCAGCGACCTTAGGAGTTTGCAAACTGATTGAATAAAGGAAAAAAAAAAAAAAGCATTTGATTTAAAATCATAAGTAAAGACAATTAGTCCGAACTGAGTTACTCTCTTTGAATTTGACAGTGTAAAGGAATTTCAAGTTTAATTCACGCCATAAGAGATGGACTGACACTGCCTTTCCTTCCAGGGAAACCAGAGGTTAATGATTTTTGTCATATTGAGACTAACAGCTAACAATTGCTACAGTTGGCCTTTAGTATTTTATTTGTCCTTTTGAGGTATTCAGAATAGGTGACAATGGCTTGCAGTTGAGAACATATGTAGAGAGACCCCTGTGGCTTATGGAAAAGTTGCTCCATGCTGGTTGGGTGTTTGAAAAAAAAATACAACCAGAGCTCTTTTATGTTCCTCTCCTTAATGAATGCATGAATGTCAAAATGTACCAATGGCCCATTCAGGGGGCAAAGCCTAAGCAGCTCCTTCTTTAAGAACACATCCTGAGATGTAAAATACATTTGCTTAACAAATTAAAATAATGAGATAATTCAATTAGTTTCTTCAAAAAAAAAAAAAAAGAGAGAAAGAAAAAAGGGTACATCAGGGGATTATTGTAATACAAGAACAGGTCATACAGCACAAAGGAGGAACAAACCAATTTGAAATAAGGTTAGAGTAGTAACGAAGGAATGTACATTGAATCATGGACCACCATTGTAAAGATATTTACTTGAAACGATAAAATTGTACATCACAGATTCCCCCGTTCTGGCTCAGCCAGCGTTGCAGTTTGAATGGACAAGCTAATTTGAGGAAAAGTGAGAGATCTTTAAAAGAAAGGAGTTCTCTTCCTTCCCTGCATGTGTTTATGGCAAGAATCTTTCTGAATTTACATTGCACTGGTCAGGGGTCTCCATTATCAGTTTGCAGGTCTGAGAATTACAGCACAGTAAATCTTTCAACACCTGCAAACTCATTAAAGCTTGGACGGTAAAAGGTTTGGGGCTTTTTTGTGTTCACTTAATTTGATTTTTGCGAGGCCATCCTCACCAATGACGGCAAATTTCCTCGATTCATGCAGGATGGAGAGTGTCGGGAGAGGATGGAAACAAGGAAAAGGGATTTCAAAAAGCCGGGAGGACTTTCCTCAAGAGAAGCGAGAGGCAGTTGATTGTTTAATAAGCATGTGCCGAACCCTTTCAAGGAGCGCGTGAGAAAGGCAGGCAGGGAGGGGAAAAAAAACCCCAAGATATCACAAATATCATAAGAGGAAATGGAGTTAACACGGAGACACGTACAAAACCAACCGGTTTATTTGTGGCCCTGCTTTTTGCTGTCTGCCTGTACTACTCCTCTAAAGATACCCTACAGCTAAATGAAAAACCCTCCACTCACACTCACTCGACTTCCAAATTAAAAACATTTTACAGGTTAGTAAATCTCCAGCTGAGGTGATGTAGCAAAGAACAGCTGTGAAGTAATTTTGATAATGATGAGAATAATAAGCACATGGCAAGGTTCAGGGCTTTGCTGTTGCAGCTTCAGTGCTCCTGAATAGATAAAAGTGATTAAATACTCCTGATTATCCCTGACCAATATGTAATGGATTTACAGCCCTTTCAATTAGTCAGTATTTGCTTAGGACTCATTATTTTGTCTTTGGTTAAGTAATCAGCCCAGAGACTCATGTTCTGTCTAATTCCTCTGAGCCAAGTGGGTACAGGGCACCTGACCTTTGAAATGGCCATAGCTGGGAGGCAGGAATAACCACTACTCCAGCAGAGACACTGGCTATTCCAGCTAATCCTGACCCCACAGGCCAGATCAATGCACCTTAGTTTGCTACTAATGTCCTTACATCAAAATGATGGTTTAGAAATGTGGATCTATCGCTCCCCCCTTTAGCTGTGCTGCCAGCGGAGCAGTTCGATAGTCCCTATCATAAATAAATCGGGTACCTTGTCCTGAAATCATTACACTGTAACCAACATCAGCTACCGTGGAAATTTATAAAACTTTGGTAGAAGAGGAGGTAGTTAATAACAGTTAGCATTTTAAGCCTTATCAAGTAAGAAACAATTTTACAGTGAGAGGAAGAGGAAAATCAATTGATAATTTTACCAGTTTCCATTATTTCCCACACGAAGCTAACTACAAAGAGTGTTACTAGGTTTTCTGTGGAACCATGTTTTGATGCCTAAGTGAAGCTATAATAGTCAACAGAACACCAACACAGAAACCCAATTGCAAGCAGGAGGATAAAGATAGCCCATGGAAAGCACTGCTTTTTCACGTTTTTAATCTCTCTCCCCCAAATGAGAATATGGCTAGCTTTTAACCTAATGGACTTGACAACAAACTAAAAAGCTGCTTTTTCTCACAGTTGTGCAAGTGGAGAATTAGGGAACCTGTAAGCTTTCTATGCGTTCCACAAAAAGTAACGTACGAGTTTGCAAGGTGCTGCTTTGACTTCTCTAATGTCCCACAGCGTAAGTCAGCGCACACAGACTGGGGCTCTCTCTTCTACCGCTTACATATAAAGTTTGCGTAAACAGAGGCCAGCAATAAAGAATCCAGAAAGCAGAGCTTTATATATGTTAAACCAAGAACCCCCCTTTTTTGTCCTTAGGAACATCTTGAATAGTTCAAAGCAAAAAATGATTACTTTATATGTGGGTGTTGTTCTATGCTAAGGCTTTGTACTCTCTCTCTCTAGGCATGTATGTGTGTGTGTATATATATATATGTATATATATAGGTTTCTTTTAGATTTGTCATGATTCCAAGAGCCAAGGAAAAAAAAAATAAAAATCTAGAAGACAAAAAAAAAAAGCAACAATAATTGAGCCCTAATCATGGTCCAAAAATTATGGGGACAATTGATTTCTAATAACGATGAATAAACCTCATTAGGCACATGAATAGAAATCTATTTTGGTTTTGGGCACCACTTACTGTGAGATGCTGGAAAAGCCACGCTCTCATGATATTTGTTGCTACTTTGGGGAAAATGCCTCTTTTCTTCTGACGCTTTTTGTCCTTGTCTGGGTCATCGTCATCCCCTGTACCAGGTGAGGCTACACTGTTGTCTAAACCATCTCCTACAACAAAGAGAAAAACAGGAAGGAGGAGACATTTAATGAACAAAGTACAGAAACCAAAAAGTATCATAAATTACCAAGACAATACCGCAGTTTTATTTTGATTTGCTAGATCGGGCACGTACAGTTTCTCATTATATATGAGCGCTGATACAAATATGTAAAAATTAGAAACCATGTCTCTCCAAATACTAATTTTGCGTCTCACACATGCATATATCATTAATTCAATTATAATTGTGTGCTTGACATAGTGCAATAGCTCTTTGTCAATTATGGGATTCAATGTGGGAAAACCTGCCACAAGAAAACCCATTCACTGTAAATGCATCCCTACAACTGTTCTGAATACGTACTCTAAGTAATCAAGTTAAATGTTCTGTAGTCTATATATTCGAGGCCCTCTGCAGAGGTGGCAGTAACCGTGTCACTGTTCAGTGCACATAACACACTGTCAGATGAGCCCCTCCCCGTAACCACCACCTCCCAACCCACATACATACGCACGCACAAACACGTACACCTAGGATGACCCCGCATACGGCATTTGCATGACATGAAAACTTCTACATCTCTGCATCAGTGATTATTATCATTAAAAAAAAAAGATGCACATCAAGGTAGAGCTCTCACTTAATCAGAACTTTCCATCAACATCTTTCTCTTCTGTGCTTTTCCCTGGCATTAATTGTGCATTAGCAAAAATCATTTACTTTTAACAGTCATAGTTATTTTTTCTTGCCCTCCAGCAAAAATGCCTTGAAAGCCTGCCTGGAGGGCATCTAAATTATGTATCTGAAAAACTCTTCTGGCAAGGCATTGCAGGACCCCTACTTTCTTAAAATTCATACGAGCACGTCTTCCTGTTTTTGGGAAGGCATCAATCAAGAGCAGCAATATATGCCATATTCCTACATTAATATTTGAACTAATAACTTTAAAAAAAGGAAAGAAACAAGATCCGACTTGTGGCATAATCAAATGCAAAATAAATGAAGAATACTGGGACAGCACTGAGACTTTATAGATTGCTGTGTTTTCCTTACACATCATTAGCCCGGAGCCACACGAAAGAGGAAAACAGAGAAGTGGAGAGTTTATGCTCCCTGCTGGTGTTTAAGAAGCCGAGGTCCTGGAAGGACATCTGGGAATTGTGCTGAGACGGTGGTTTTTGTAATTTAAGAATAGACATTCATTAGCAGTAAATGCCATAAATCCCATGCTAAGTAAAAACCTTGTCCAAGAAAGCCTAAAACAATAAACTCTGTGCTCAATGTAGCCTGAGCTAGACGCTCCATAGCTTCCTGAGGAATGCTATAGATTCACGAGCTAATTCCTATAGGCTTGTCTAGCTCTGTAGTGCAGCTAAACGAAATACGTTGCTGCTACATACAGTCCATTTGCTTCAAAACTTGCATTTCAGCTCCATCTTCCCTCCCGTGCCAGATCACCCGTCTACCACTGCCTCCCCTCTGCAAAACCAGCCCTTTTGGACCAGAGAGACAGAAAAAAGCCACAGCAAAGAGCTGGCAGATTAATTTTATTGACATTTCCATTTTCACTGCAATGTGATACCCTCCATCACATGGAAGAGATGACCCTCACTATTTACAGACTGACAGGCCACTTCATTACAACCACCCTGCCCCAAGGCAGAGCAGCTCCTTTCCATCTGCCCAAACACCAGAGCAAGACCCCGAAGTCACTGCTCTCTTTCTCATGCTTCTTTCCTCTTTTTTTCTTTTTTTTTTTGTTTGTTTCTGTTAACGCTAGAGAAAGGATAGTCAAATCACAGCAAACTAATCAAAGAGCTTATGGAAGCCCTATACGCTATAAGCAATTGTTCACTTTTGCAAAATGTTGGTTATTTAGAAAGCGCTCTTTTCCATTGCCCCCTCCCCCCCACATATTCTACCCTACCCCTCTCTCTCTCTCTCACACACACACGCACACGTACGCGCGCACACACACACACACACACTTTCCACTATGCCAAGGAACTGCTGCAAGGCAAATTCTCACAAACACTAATGGCTTCTGACTGCTCCTTGGCAACCCCAGCATTTTAACCTGGGTGGATATGCTCTCCAAAATACAGACACTGGAGCTATCTCATCAGCTGTTCATGTGACACAGATGGAGAGTGGCTATTAGGAGCCAGGCAATGGGCCTTGGGGATCTGAGGTGCTGTACTGTAGCCTCAGGCAATTCTGAAAAGCAGTACCCGGAGATGGGGGGAAAAAAAAATCCCTACTGAAAGTGCAAGTTTGAAGTCAGTCAGTCTGTTTGTCTATCTGTCGTGCGGATAAAGATATCTTTGTCTCTTTATGTAAAAGCTATGTGTGTATGCACAGGATGCGTGGAGCTATAAAACTTCCGCTCTGCACCATCCTTTCGCACCGCAGAAGCACCAGTTCACTCTCTGTATGGACAAATCCCTGTTTGTCTGCGTATACATACTCTCCTGTTTGTGAGCATCCTCAACAGCAGTCACCTACACGCTAAATCAGTGTTTAGACCTTTCGGAGAGGTTGTTAATATCCTGGTTTTAAAAAGCTAAAAGCAGCCCAGGAGAGGAAAGTTCAGCTGAAGCTCCCATTGCCTCCCCACCTTAAGCAGTGGTCAAAACAGTAAGAATCAGTGCTTCTCTAATCTCTTCCTTAACATCATGAAAGGAAATTCAAATATCATACCTCCAAATGACTTCAGAGGATGAATACAGCAAGATTTGTTGCTCCTAGTGAACTACAGGCCCAATCCTGTTAAGCTCTATTGTCATATCTTTAATAGGACTACAACTGCTCACATTAGTGGATAGTGTCCAGTGGCAAGAAATCATAGAAGTAGCCCATAACTGACTTTGCCAAGATGGAATGATTTACTTCTTGGATATGGAGGGCCTGATCCTAATTTTCTGTATCCAAATAAACATGAGTTACTTTAAATGAAGAAGAAGAAATCATCAAAAGTGAAATAAAATGGACAGGAAAGTCACTCTGTGGCAGACCAGATTAACTATATTTTTAACTGCTGTTATGAAGGAGTCCAAATTTAAATCATTTAAACCATCATTACAAGCGATTCTGTTTATGTGAACTGTTCATATCCTGTTTTGGATGGTCATGGTAAGAAGAGTTGAGTCAAGTCCTAACTTGTATGGAAATTGTGATTATATAAGCACAGTTATCCCAGTTTTCTAGTGGGGAAATTAAGTCTAGATTTTGGCCCACTGACTCTCACACAGCGCAAAAAAATGAAGGGTGACTTTCTCCTGCTTTGCACACTGTTCACTCATTTATTCTCCTGCGAAAAGTACAAGTGATTGCAAAACCCTATCACCGTTCTAGGAAAGTGGAGAACTCTTAAGTGGCACTCTCTTTGAGGAGGTGTCAATGACTACGCAGGATCCAAGCCAGTAGAGAATTAGGCATATTACCCAGGTTATTTAAGATTATATCAATGCTATGTAATAGTCTCAATAACCCTTATAAAAGATGGAGAGAGTTAACAAGAAACTTTGCAAAGTGACCCACATGGGGTTCCTTGGAGACCTTCTCTTCTAGGGGAAGGGTTTGCAGAGGAGGCTGAAGATGCGAGTCTTCCTTACACAGCGGGAAGTTAGGCTTCCACACTAGCTCTGTGTGCAGGCACTTTTAGCACGTGCTGAGGGTTTCTTCCCCCAAAATACATTATTTCGCATTGAAAGCGAAGGAGGCTACCTCTTATTGAAAAAATACTGAATAAGTAGTTAGAGCAGGATTTCCATTGCACCATAATTTCAAATTAAACTTGCTACAAGCTGATTTCCTTGGACAGCCTAGCTTGCAGGCCCCAATGTTCATACAGCTAAGGACTTCTCGGGAAACAGAGTCCAGTCCTACGGAAGGCCTCTCCAGCCTTCTAAATCAACAAATTCCTCTTTGACAGTCCTCCACACTCTCAGTATTATCTCAACCCTAGTCCTTGTTGGCCTTCCTTACAGAATAAAGACCCAGCACGAGCTGAAGCAAGTGCTGTTTAGAAGCTGCTCATCTACTCTTTTCAGCATTTGTGAACGGGATGAATAACAGATTCCCAATCTACACAAAATGATCACTGAAAAGGATAACCCAGTCAGGCCAAAGCACAGAAGCCTGATAACAGCCCAGATTTGAGCTCTAGAAATAGTTACTATTACCATCACAACAAGCAGAGCAGTAAAAGAAATGATTTCTGGAAAAATGCATTTCGGGACCCAGTGTTTGAGTTTCTTCACCATCAGAGGTCCCTTACAGCTCTATGGCTTGTCATGCTAAAGGAAAAGAGAGAAGAGCAGGGGTACCTAAGGCAGGGGGAAGACAAGACACTTCACCGTCTTTCTAAAAATATTGCAAGCAATATGAAAACCAAGTTAAAGCATTCTGAAAAGGAAAGCTGCAGTGCACTACGCCGATCTTAAGTAAACTTTTCTACAATCTTTCAGTCCAGTATTTTGATGGGGTAAAATATGTAGATATAAATGCAAAACAAAGAGGAAAATCTGCATGCAGCTTATATTCACAATTTGCAATTATTTGTTTGTACTTATAATGTGTCCATCTGGACACATAAGTATTGTAAGCCGTTATTAATAAGGATGTTCAACTTAGTAATATGATCCACATCCCCACCAGAGAAAAATCTGAAAAATCTGGTTAATTACCACTGCCAAAAAGCTGGAAAGAGAAGTGTTTGAATATGTTTTGAAGATAAGACAGACTGTGCTGTAGGGAGGACTAATAGAGAGGGAAGGTCAGCTCCAGAATCGAAGACCCTTCAGGAGAACTCCTTATCTCCATTCCACCCTGTTAAAATTGTCAGGCTTTTAGCCTCACAGCTTCAGCAGATCACAGCTCTTTGAATGAAGTGCTGGCTGTGGTCTTGTGTTGTTTTTTTTTCTCCTTCTCTTAATGATCACTGTCCATGGAAGCTGACTCTAGTCTCCTCCCCCCACAGAAGCAATACTTACCTACTGTATCTTACTGTCTAGGGAAACTGAGTCTGGACAGATTATGGGTGGCAAACCTGGGACTTTGAAAACCACAGACAGCTCAAGTGGGCACCCCAGCTCGGAGCCGTGCCATCGTCAGCAGTGCTGTAGCTGTACGTGTGCTGGTTTTGCTTAATTACATGACATCAGGAAGAAAGGAGCCATCAGAAGCTGTTTAGGCCCGACACAGGCATCCCAGGTCAGCCACCACTTGCCTCAGCCTGGAGTGTGGTTTCCTCAAGTGATGTGCTGTTTTCAGCCCTCTGCGTCCCCTCCCCTTTGGTGTCTCTGAGACACCAGACCCACGGTGCTATGTCATATGTTTCAGTGAGCATCTTGTAGAGAAAGAAAGGTTGGACACTGGTGCACGAGAAGGAACAGGAAGACTTCTGACATAGAGCACGACCATCTCTCTCTCTACGGAAGACGTTATCTTATCCTTTGCCCTTCTAGCAGCGGGAAGGAGAAGAAGAGCTGGCCTTCTCTCCGCTGTTCTTTTGGCAAGATCTTTTGCTTTCCAGAATATCACCCAGCAATTCCATGGGCTGATACTGTAAAGATGACGTACAAATTTCACTATTTAATAACTATTGTAAATTCAAATAGGAAGAAAAGGAAGAGAACTTAAGCCCCTATCAGACCTCACTTACAAAGCTATTCTACTCGATCTAACCACATTACCGACATAGTTTGTCCGTCAGGAGCAAGTCCCTATTGCCATCTGGCAATATGTGCTAAAGGCTTAAATAGTTGCAGGGTATCTGGTATCTAAAGTGTATTTACAACAAGAGACAGAATAAAAACTGTTCCTTTTCTACTTCTGGATAGGCACCTTTCTATAATCACTGATTTGTCTTATTTTCAAAAGGCATTTACAAATATATTATTATTTACTGGAAGGTAGGAATGACATCCCAGCTATGTTATTGCTATAGCTGTGCATGCTATAAAATCAGCGATTCAAATCTTTCAAAATTATTTGCAGAACTTTAATGTTTCGCATTTCCCCTTTTATTATTTTCCTGTCCAAGAATAAGAGAAAAGACTGGCTTTTTTGCGCCCTTAATCGTCGGTGTTTAAAGCTCGTGTTTATTTTAGAAGCGAACCGAGAATTCTTAGAGATTATATTCAAAAGCCAACAACATATTTTTCTAGCTATTTAAAGAGAAAACTAAGAAACAGCAGTTTAAGCCCCTTTATACAGCCAGGAGGTTCGCTATTCGTTCATTATAATCCAACATTTTTTCACATCAGGTGAAAAAAAGTGTTCCAATGCAGACAAGGGGAACAGTAAAGCAACCTGCTAATTACTGATCTCTCTTACGTTCCTGCTGTGCTAAACTGTCCGGACATGTTGAAGTGAAATTTTTCTGCGATTTTCAAGTGACTAGTTCATGGCCCACTGCCGTGGAGTGCAGGAGAAGGGATGAAATGCTTTAGTTTACATGCAACATTTACTAACTGTGTGGGTTTTCCGACATTAAAGAGGGGACAGTGACCCATGCCACCTTTTTCACACTCAAAAGAGCACTGAAAAAACAGTCTTCATAGGCTTACCTCAGGCTTCCCTGGCCCTTAACACCCTCCCCCCAGGGTAGGAGCAGAAAGAGAAAAAAGAAGGGATTTTATGCTCCTTTCTCTTCAACTTTTCAGGCGGTATAAGCAGCATTTAGCAAATTCAGCCTCCAAATGGCTCCAAATGCTCTGAGCTGCAGGGGCTCATCCTTTGTTAGCCTCCCTCTATTTACACAGGATTTACGCAGGCTCTCCACTGAAGAGACCACATGTTTCTGACAGAAAGCACTTCCATTCACACTGCATCAGGCAACAGGATTGTAACCACTGCAGCTTCACGCTGACCTGAGATTAGGGATTTCAGCAACATTGAGATGGTAACAATCTGCTAACTAACGAAAATTATCCATGGAGAACTCTGCTGCTTACTCCGGTTAAAACTACCGTGGCCAGATAGATTAGGTTACTTAAAAGGACAATTAAGAACTAGCTACTGTCAAGAATATGCGTGTCCATCTACAAATAACATACACACACAGAAAAATATCAGCAGGGGGAAAAAAAAAAAAGGAAAAAAAATCAGACTGCAGCTTGGATTAAAACAATTTCACCCACTGGCTGAAGACATAAAGTGTAAAAACAGACAGATGGACACATATGTAAATGTGGCTGCATTTGTTTCTCTGGAGCTGGCAAGTTAGTAATAACAGTATAGTTTAATAATTTATTTTCCATGGTATTTTCACACTAGTTAACTGGGCAGCGGCAACATCCATGCGGAACTTCAGGAGCAGAATAAGTCCTTCTATCTAATTGCTACTGTGGCAAACAAACCGAACCAAGTGACCTCTCTTGGCTCTACCTACAAAGACTCAGTCCTGGAACCCAGTATCAGTCCGGGGATTTTTAAAATTTAGTTTGTTTTTTGTTTTTTTTTTTGTTGTTGGTTTTTTTTTTTTCCTAAACTCACTTTGGCCAGTCAAGATTTCTGCACTGAGATTTTTTCCAAATTTAGTATTTGTGTCAGGGTTTTTCAAAATGGATTACGCACACACAAGCACAACAAACATTGCTGGTTGGAGCTTGTGTTTTTTCGCTCAATAGCCTTTCATGGGGCACAAAAAAATTAGATGGGAACACAGGGACAGAAAGGACCACACAGATCCAGTTTTTGATGAGTTTTATTTTGTCACCTTAATTTGGTGAATTACTTTGCTTCTGCAGCGAAGAACGAAACAATTTACTTCCGTAATAGTAACTCATACATGCATCCGATAAGCACGTAAAAAGTAGACAGTATATTCTAAAGTTCTCCATAGTATATCATAATAAAGCTCTTCTGGGCACTCAATGATTCATTTTTAGTGATCTCTCAAATGCCCTTACCCACAGTTAACACTCAGATTTTATTAAGGAAGAAAGCAGGGACAAATGTCCACTTAAGTCCCAGCTCTCAAATTCAACTCTTGCTTGCGCTGCAGTACCTAAAGCTAAAGCTTCTTTAATGTTCTATTCACCTCCCCTGTGTGGCATTTCTGCTAACACAGAGTTCACAATCTTTCAGCCCCAAACACAGAAGGCTGCTATCTTCAAGTCATCCAAGGAATGTGCCAGATACTATCATCTCCCCTGCAATACAAAGAGCCAGAAAGAGGCAGAGACCAAAAGGAGACCGTACTGATCAGGTTACTAAAGTCCAGAAAGTCTTTCCCAGAATGCTAAATGTTAATCTTTGAACCAGCAAATGTTATAATTAAGATCCTTGGAGTTGGAGGAAATGCTAGCTCGAGAAGTCAAAGGTACAGCCATTTGAAGTTGTACTTTTTTTTTTTTTTGCACGTTTATCCTAATCTCGCACCCCTCATGCTGGCATAACTGCCGTCAAGCACTTTGTTCTGTTCAAGCAAAATTATCGTTAATGTCAGTGGCAGTTTTGCCTGAGTAAGGAGTGTAAGACCAGATCCTTGTCTTGTTCACACAGAATTGCAAGCACTGCACAATTCCAGAGGAGATATACTCATTAAAACTTGTGGTTTAGGATGATTTATGATGCTCTTCTGTTTAAAAAGTGAAACTCACTTTGTACCTCACCGGGAAAGTGTTCGATGCACTTGTTTCTACATGGTTTTAACTTCAGCTCCCCCCTCCTCACCTCAGCACAAGTTGGGAAGTTTATGCCCAGGTTTTGGCACCTAGGCTGAAGGAAAGCGTTATTAAATTAGGTTTAAGTATTTTGTCTGCTTCAGTAATTACTTTGCAGTTTGAATGTAAATAGCTGTTATTCTGTTTAACTTTTTCATCCTACTAAATGCTGTCAGACAAAATGTCCTTGTGCTGCAGTCTAAATGGAGTTCTTTTTAAATCGCTTTTATATATATTTTTAGAGAAATATTTTTAGCATTCTCATAGTAATTCTGTCAAGAATACCAGCTGCAGACTTTGGCTACAGCTGAGACAACAATAACAAGTCATTAAAGAAATCAGGAGACAAAAAAACTTTTTTTTTTTTTGCATCTTCTTTGAGAGACCATTTTCTTTTTTCAGTTCTCTATCCCCGTTAGAGTAAGGGGGATAGTGTTTTTAGTTTCCTCAATCAACTGTACCAAAGGTAGTATACATTAAAAAGCTGCATTTTACTTTAAGTACCATTTCTCATTTGCTCTCCTGTTATTTTTGTCATTGGAATAGTAGCAAATGTAGGCAAAATAGCCAAGTTCAATTAAAATTCTACCTGCAGTTGAAGTTAAGTAATTAAGTTCAATAGTATCTCATCAATATTTAACCTTAACATTTTGCAGCTGTTTATATATAGCAGAATGTGGAGAACTTAAAGTAAATGATGGCTAACGTCCTGTACTGTTCTTCATTAAATCACGAACGTAGTTTCTTTAAGAATAAAAATGTCTTTTTTTAAAGAGGAAAATAGCCATCAGAGCATCTCAATTTTCCTTATAGCTATTATAAACTGTGAGACATTTTAATGTTTTGCGGTTCGCCTTAGACAACATGCTGTTGGACACAACTGCTTGCTCAGGAGACATCCCTTAAGCTGGTACCCACTAATACAGCAAGAGTCCACGCACTGTGCGCATTAGAAACCTCTCTTTTCAGGGTTATTTAGCTACTAAAAAGCTCCAGGTGAGATATTGCATATAAGCACACATTCATAGGACTGTTCATCATCTCCAAAAAAAAGTTAGGGCTAGAAATGTAACAGACGTTTATTCCTGAGATACACTAAGTTAAAAGCTCCAGTTATTAAAAAGGACATTTGTTAGGCCACAAGTCCAAAACACACATTAGTCTATTGTAAGATGTATTTTAAAAAATGGAGGATGGCTGAATGCTTAAAAAAAAATAATGTTTTAATAGAAACGTGTCAAAATGAACCATAAAAGCTTTTCCGAGTGATAAAATGTACACAGATGTGTATGTTACATAAAACACAAATAAGAGTATCATTTGTTACGCATTCACAAACACCTGAGCAGCATCACAAAAGATGCTTGCGGTGAATGCATAGTCCAGCAAAAAAAAAAAAATAAAAAAAAAGCCACAAAACAACTCCAAACTTGGCAAGTCTTACATACCATAAGAGCTCCAACACCTATGCACAGTAGGGTGGATTAACCCGCTGGGTGCTGCGGACATATATACGCACCTCCTCCTAAAGTGTTCATTTGGCTGGCAGTCTGGAAAATGCCAGAATGCGAAGGGTTACGTGGGAACACTGACAGTCTGCTCTTCTAGGTTTAAGTTAAAGCCTGTACTTCAGATATAGTGTGACAGGTTTTTGGAAACACAACTAATACTGTTTATGAGTGATATGCTATTTGGTGCTGACAACAAAGGGCTCGATCCTGTGCTCGCTCCCACTCGTGAATCACCTTCCAGCCGACAGCCGGGTGCTTTGCGTCTGCCCGTGTGTACTTTGCGGCTAACATTTTTCAGCAGTTTTTTCCTCCAAGAAGCCTTGTAAAGGTAAAATGAAAACCATCTATACCTGATCTGCTATACATATCAGATGCTGAAAAGTGGAAAGGCCTGAAACGTTTTGTCTTTGAAGTTCAGTAGGCAGAATATAAGAGCAAACATTTAAGAGCTGAAGCCCCTAGTTAGTCCCTGCTAGTTTCCTAGGGCCTGGCTTCAGCCATGAGGGAAGATAAAGTAAAGAATAACCAAATGCCTCAAACTGGAAGAAGCAGCAAACGTACAGACTTGTGAATTCTGGTCAGAAAATTTCAACTGGTTGACAAAAAAACCCCCCCCGCAAAACAAAACAAAAACCGAAAAGAGATCTTTATGATATCAGAAAGGCTTACAAGCAACTTATTTTCTCCCATCTTAGAGTTTTACTGGATTGTTTCCAGTAACCAGATAAAATCGTAAAACAAACAAAAAAGAAGAGAAGGCCATGGCCCTCTCCTCTCTCCACACCCAAAATGTCTCATAGGATGCTTTGGATCTGCTTTAAGTGATCAAAAGTACTGATAGGGCAATACATAATTTCATAGAAACATGGTGAAAAGTGTTTGACAAGAGTTTCCATTAATTTGATTTGGAAAATAAGGAAGCATAAAAATAGCAAAACCACAGGGCACTGACTTGTTGTAACACTATTTGCCTAAAAGTTCACAGGATAAAACTAAAAAGCACAGGCCCCCACTCTGACACCTGATGCTTTGCTTTTCTGTTCATAAGCCTGTAATTTCATTTCAAGTCTTTCATTGTAGCAGAAAGTGTTGCAAAAGACAAATACGCTGTGCCTACAAAGTCTTCCCAGACTGGTTTGTGCCCCTGAGCTCTTCCTAGGGAAGGACCTCACAAGTTGGGCTCCAGAGAACTTCCATCACCCCACTCCCCCCTTCAGAGGAGACAGGGCTGGCTATATGTAGGAGCCCCAAACAAAAAAACCTAGCAGGTTACGAGACTTCTCTTCGTGCAGATGGGTAAAAGTGAGTTTCCCCCTGGACAGGCTGTTCACCTAGCCAGTTAGAGAACTGACATGTACGCCATAAGATCAAATATAAGCCCCACCAATCAAGTAGCAGTCTGGGCTAAACGTGCTGATGCAGCAAATTTCCAGATCTTGATCACACTAGGCAGGGGAGTCATTCCTCTCAGTGATAAAGTCACTGAATGCACTCTGGAGGAGATAAAAAATTAAGAACTGGCTGACTTTGCACCATTTGAGTGAGGTATTCACCGCTGACCCAGAACAACAGAATTGTCACCAGCTAGGAATCACCGTAGACATGGTCATCTCTGACTCCTTACTGCAAGGCTGTTCACGGGAATCGTTTCTCAGCTGGTTAGCGGCATCAATCCGGAAACTACGGTGTTTAAATGCATTATGCATTAGAAGAAACTTCACACGGTCACTCCATCTCTCTCCTTCTCCCCCTTCCCTTAAAAACTCTGTGAAATGATGCCAATGAGAGGGCTCGGTAGTCAAGAAAAAGCAAATAGGATTTCGGCAATTAAGATTTGCCTCAAAGACATTAACCCCCCTTTGCAATTTTATAGTTAAGATATTTTTACCTGTGTTTTACTATATCAGCTTTTAAAACTTACCAGGCATTTATGCAGCAGCTAGGAATTGAGATGCTAATAGTGTTGGAGCATTATCTAACACAAGATATTCTATTCCCTTTTCTGTTATTGGCTCAGAAAGTGACCTTCGGCAAACTTTAGGGATAAGGATTTTCCAAAGTGCTCAAATGAGCAAGGAACACAGCTTTCAATGAAAACTGCTTTCAAAGTAATACATAATATTCCTTTTGATAGTAATTGGCGGTGGCTCTTAGATAAGTGAATATTATATATTATTACTTTTAAAGACAAACATGTCAATGCACTCCTGTGCTCATTTGAGCATTACATTTTCTCAAGTCTGAGTAGGGTTATTGTTTTTACTAACTCTTCTTCATCTCTAAATGCATATCTTAAAGAGAACATGCTTTCTTTACATCCTGAAATACTCCGTTAGAAGACAGGTTCTTGGGCATAAGTCCTTGTGCATCTATTTTGATCACAAGAACATCTTATTTCTTTTCTCCTTCAGCTAAATAGCAGTATTTCCATTTATGTTACTAGAGGCAAAAGCAAGTCTTAGTGCTGCAACCTCACTAGAGAGACCACACAAGTTTTTGTATCTGTGGCTGGTCAAAATTGTGAGTTACGAGCAGTGCTGTCATCCAGTCTTTATCCATCTCCGGTCACCATGGCATACATGGGAATTTGTTCCGAGAGACCGAGTGAAAAACTAAGATTTGACATTTCCCATTTCTACCTTTGATGAACTCCATGACAAAACATTCTCTGGACCTCACTCTTCACACGCTGTCTTTCTGTCAGCGTGGGTGACACGCACAGAGGGAGCCAGTTTTCCCAGGGAGAATTGCTCAGAGGGACCGGGACCTGCCTCTGCAGCTGGGGTCTCCACAGCGAGGACACTTAGATGAGCACCATCCCTGCACAACTGGAGGGAGATAACTTCTCCCTGGCTTTCAGAGTGCAGGAAAGGATTATCACATGGAGTGCAAGTTCGGGGCTATTTTTCCAAAATAAGAAACGCCAACGTTCGTAATTCATTTATGAAGCACTAACGAGGCCCCTTTTTCAACCCCGTTTATTTCTTACAAAATAGATTCATCTGGACAATGGCAAGAGAAGCTAAATCAAGGAGGTGAGCAGGCCATCCTTTTCTCCTCAACCAGCGCTGCTTTCTTCTACCCACGGTGGCTTTTCCCATATGTGATAAAGGTTCGGTAAATAATGCAAGCCTGAGCCCTGGCTGTTGATGGTTCAGCAATTGTATGTCCTTAGCAGCACCACCCCATCTATTACTGTGGAATTAGTTGACAATACTACTAGTTGTACCAAAAAAATAAACTAATTGGTCCCTCAGGATAGCTAGGTGCTTTGGAAGTCTTTTTAACAAAAAGGAAAAAAAAAATATCTCCCATAGTGATTTGCCAGCCTTCCTATACTCTATCCAGCACATTGGGACTTCTAAATTACATACTATAATTGACATCAAATATCTGTCCCATCAGTGAATATCTTTATTAGCATCAAAATCACTCACAACTAGTGTTCCTCAATGTTATTAAACAGAACTTGTTCTAGGTGTTGCCTTACTAATTAGTCAGGATGAGCCCGAGGAAGAAAATCTGGGTCATGTTAAATTAATTGGAATGAGCATGAAAATTAGCAGAGCAAACTGCATCAATTTTCTATAGAGAGCCTTTCTTCATGTTGAGAATAAAAATGGATATTATGAGGCATTAACCAAACTGCCTTCTGTGACTGCCAAGAGGTGTGTTACAGTAGCCCAAAAATATCATGCTCACAGATTTTCAGAAGTTAATGAGACATTTCCAGGAATGGTAAATACATGGTATTAAAATGGGTGTGCCTCTTATGGGAAAATGCCAAGTCATTTCATGTTTATTCAGGCATAACAAGCTCCTCAAAATGAGCATAATTTAAGAGGTGAATAGTGCAAAGAGGGCTAACATTCAACTAATTTTCCTTAAGAAAGAAAAGATTAAATTGAACAAAAAATGAATTAAGAGGTTTACAAATCAACAAGTCAACCATCAGATTGCAGCCTCTGCTCAGTATATTCTCATCAGCCCCTGCCATGAAGTTTTCAAAAAATGTCCCGAAGGCAGGGAACAAAGCGAGCAGAACTGATTACAGCCACACTCACCGCCTTGCTGTCTAAACTCTGTTTGGCTTCCTAATGAGCTCACTAAAAACCTAATTCATCTCCCATAACCCTTCTCAGCCCTCCTTGAAATTCACCATTATGGAAATTACAGATGAAACATTTACAGGCTGTGTTCAAATTACTGCTTCTTCAACAGGCAGGTCCCTGACCCTCACAATGAACACAATAGAGGTATGTCCGGCATGAAACCACTCGAGCCGCAGCCTATAGAATAAAGAGGCTCAGGAAGGTTAAGACTTTTTCTCATGGTGACAATGATTTCCGCATTAATGCTTTCAGTTCCATGAATATGGGAATTTTGTGGGTTTGACAGTATATCAAATACAAATTGTAATTCAGAAGGGGAGAAATGAGTTGTACTGATGACAAATAGCTGAAATAGGCTAATGTGAATTCCCAGCCTGTTCAGGAGGAAACTCCCTCAGTTCCTCATTACATGAAGTCAAAATGATCCTCACGGCACCTAGCCTGTAACTGGAAGATTACTGAATTGATGGATCCTTAGTTTAAAATGCAGCTGTTTTATTCTGCTTTAGTAATTAATTCTTTTTCCAATACCATATTGATTAAGCGTAGACCCTGATAAAGTTCAAACTGAGAAGAATCTCCAGTGGCTTCCTTAGTTGCTCCAGAGACTCAATGAAAACTTCCTACAATTCCACCTGCCTCCTCAGAGTGCTGATCCAATGAACAGAACAGTTTTTTTCTCATAAATTAGTTAGGCCATGTGGAGCTGTATTAGCTGATCGTTGCTTTTGTCTCTCTACTTGCTGACTTGCTTTTCACTTTTGCTGTCCTTTGTGCTGTCACACACAAAGTCGGAGTGCAGCTGCCATGCTGAACCCAAACCAAGGTAAAGAACAATTCGTACAAACTACATCTTTTTTTTTTTTTTTTTTCCTCCCCACTTTATACAGCTGCAACTCCCCGAGCAGCGCTGCACTCAATAAGGCCTCCTGGGATCCAACTAGCAGAGAAATCCGTGCTGAAGCATGCAGTCGTTCCGTGGGACTAAAGGGTGTTGAGGGGGGGAGGGAAGGGAGTAACCTGTTTTCTTCAAGACTGCTCCACCTTTTGGGATAGAATATTTGCTGCCTTGTTCTTAGCAGCCAAAGATCCTTATGTTATCTGGTTTTTAGTTAAAAAAAAAAAAAAAAGAGAGAGAGAGAAAAAAAAACAAGCCCAAACCACACACATAAAACACTACAGCCACTTGAGACAAGAAATCACCACTTCACCTATAACAAGTGGGACGTGGGTCCTTGTTGACTAACAGTCAGCCGGTGACTGTCCATGAAGGACCACTGCAAACCCAGCAGCATATTACAAGCAGCAGCAATCACCAACGCGATGCTGCTTTTCAGAGTCACCTGTACCAGGAAATTCAGGCTTGTGAATTAAAAAGAGCATGATAACAGAAAGTTTCTCAGGTTACTGCCGGTACGATGGGTTTTCTTTCCTATGAAAATCAGAAATACATTGGTCTGAAAACATTCCCAGCACTTTATCAGTATTATTTCTTCCCCCGCCTACCTCAGCCCTTCTCCTCCACCTTCTCCTTCCCACCACCTGAAAAAGAGACAGCTGATGCCTTCTGGGTCTGCACACTACAGTTTTTAACTTGAACCTCCGTGTCTGAAGGGTAAGGTGGTGTATATACTGGTTTCCAGACTGCTGGTTACAAGTGGTGTAAATGGTCTGAGGGAGTGGCAGGCACGTCAGGTGTTAGCAATCCTTGTTCAGGTGACTTAGTTAATAAGACTACTTAAAGGCTAAGGATCTCATTCTAAATTCATACTGTCCGAGGCCCCTGACTTAACCTCTGCTTTCCCACCAAGGATGAAGCAAGTTAGTTTTTCATATTTCTTTGGGAGAATCTGCCTCAGTTTTGGCCCATCTGATTTGTATCTGAAGAGCCGCGTAAGCAGGCGGGTGTGAGGACGGTGGTGGGCAGCCCCTGCGCGTGGTGGGCCGGGACAGATAATGGCATTCCCCACCTTCAGAGCATTCTTCCTTAGGGCGAAAGGTCACCCTTCACAGATGTCTCCAGCAGACACTCAGTTGTCAAAAGGTTGCATCATGCGATGCACGCAGTCACTGCTAACAATGCGCTGTTCTCATCCAGATACGTAAACACACTGCACTTCTAAATAATTTCCTTGTTAAGGACAACTTGTTTTTTTCCCCCCCGAGTTTTGTTCAGTTATCCCAAAAAAAAAAAAAAAAAAAAAAAAAAAAAGAGAAAAAGTAAGGAACACTGAGAAAAAAAACAGTCCATCCCCCCCCACCCCCACTCTGCCAATTCATCACTTAAGTATTCTATTTTCCCTTTCTGTCAGGCTACTCAGCACCAGAAGATGCTTCTGGTTTATTCCCGAAAAAGAGAAATAAAACCACCATATCCCAAAATGTCTAACAGTAAAACATATAGTTTGGAGTCAAAAAAAGCGCACATTTGGTGAAATGGAAGATAGTAAGCTTCTTTGTCAGAAAAGTTACACAGCCAGAAAAATTCAATGAAGAAAATTCTGTTCTGCTTAATATAGCTTATTCTAATTTCTTGCATTTAAAAGTAACAAACAAACATGCACCCTGTGCGCACAAGTGCAAAAAGGAAAATTATGTGTGTTCATGTATTTCCTACTAATTCACATTTCCCTGGTGCAGAAAGTTTATTTCTTGAGGAGCACTTCAGAAATAAAAGGTCCTAGTTGCTACGGTAGCTCAGATTTTTAATTTCCAGTGCCTCCAGATGAATAGTATAACAAAGATTTCTTCATTGTTGAGGACAGTTACTCTAAAGCAGCTCGAAGCTATCACACGCAATACAAAACAAGCAATTTCATTTGAGAATGGATTCAAACAAGCTTATCAGGATTGTTATCTATTTATAAATTATATATTTAACATTAAAGTAAGACAGACGTGCCTGGTACGTTACACATGGGGAAACACGATTAGAGATATGCTAAATTACTCAACCTAATCCCAAGCAATAGAATCTTAAGGGCACTGGGAATTTCTAGAAGAATTAAGCATTATATGTTGTAAAAAGCTCAATTAAATACCCTTGGAAACCAAGCAGACATTCATTCCGATCTGCCTGCAATATGTAGTCCTCCCAAGCGCAGAATGTTTGCCTTTCCAGGCATCCCTTTTCTGCTCATTCCTTTAGCCACTGAACCTGTGGAAAGCACACTTTAAAAAAAAGTAAAAATATCTTCTTCAGTGCTTTCATGTCTCGTATTTCATACACTTGGCCATCTTGAATTAATAGGAGTCAATGAAGATACACATTCTTAAAAACGGCTGCAGCTTCATTGGTCTAATCTATGAACTTTAAAGACCTTCGTTTTATGAGCTTTCCTCGGGGTAGGTATTTCAGTGTTCTAAAAACAGGGTTATGGACTGTTAAGTTAAGCACATGTTCTGCATCAACATTTTAGTTTCAGCAGGTTATTTGGTGCCAAGTTTGCCAGTTAGTATCATCAATCCCGAAATATGTGCTTGTTTGTTTTAACAGGTGTTTTGAGAACAGCACAGGACAGGAGAAAAGCACTGTTAACATATTCATTTAGTATCTATCCTTAATTCTGAAAATCCCCTCACCCTTCCCTCAGAAACATGCCAAAATTTCACCTCAGGTGTTTAAGATGCAAAGAGATGGAGCTGAAAAGGAGCGCAAGTGAGTATTTCTGTTATTTCAGCAGCCTGATGATTTGTCCTCCCATTTCTGTTATACATTATTTCTCATCTAATAATCACAGACCTGGGTTTACATACGGTATGACCCGTCTACTTACAGAAAACTACCTTTTATTGTGCAACTGACATTAGTGTAGAAGAAAAAAGTAAGACTGAAGCAAGAAACCGATAATGAAAGGGATAACCAGGGACTTTCACTCAGTCTGTTCTTCTGAAGACCATTTGTTAGCGTTTGCATCAGAGGACGTACAGGGAGAAGAAATGAAAGCAATCTAAAACCAAAATTGGCTTACCCCACATCAGTCATTCCACAGAACCAAAATAATATTTTGCTCTTAAAAATGAATAGCAACAAAACATAACAATAAGATTTACACACACACATACACGCTGCTGTTACATTTGTGGGTCAGTTGAGATGGTGCATCACAATTTTCGCAAAATCCACACGCACAGATACACACTTCTTGCAGGTGTTATCTCAGACTTGGTCTGCTGAGAAGCAAAGTGAATCCCCGCAGCGACGTTTGAAGGTTTAAAAGCTCAGGTTTTTGTTTCTAAATGCCTATGAAAACATTGCCTATGCTCAGAGGCCTTTTAAAACAAAACCAAAGCTTTTAAAGCTTCAAAAGCGGTCATGGGAATTTACTTATCAGGAGGGAATCCTAAATGAAGGCCAAGATTCAGTGGAGTCCCCTGGACACGACAAAAGCCATAGCCTGTCTGCGGATCTACTGTTTCTTATAGGGGAAGTGGACTGATTCAAGCAAAGCCTGACAAAGCTTTGTCCATGCCCCACATTTTACAAAATCTACTTTTAAAAGGTTTAATCCTTCACAGTTATGTCCTATTATTCTCTGCCATACTATAAAAAAACCAAACCAAACCAAAAAACAACAAACACCACCCCCAAAAAACCACCAAACCAACCACAAACCAAAAAACACCAAAACCAAACAAAACCAACAAAAAAAAAAACCACCACCAAAACCCCCCTACCTTCATGGATATTTAATGTAACTAAGAGAAAGAACACACACACACACCAAAGTCATCAACTTAAAGAAAAAAAAAAAAAAAGGAGGGGGGAGGGAAAAAAAAAAGCTCAGCTTGGAACTCCTATTGTTATAACCTCAAATACGTACAGGACAGGAAGGAAACCAACTGACAGTTGCTTTTTAATATGAGAGATGATTTACAGAAGGAAATATTCTAATGCTATGTTAAAGGCCTAAACTACTTTGAAAAAAAATTTTTTTAAATGTCAATGTTTTCTACCTGTAGCAATCTAAAAATAAGGTAAGGAGTTCCTAATAAGTTGTTTAAAAGACTGTTATAAAAAGGCAGCAAGAAAGTAACAATTGAGTAGATCAAGGCTGCTGAATCAGTTATCTAAAGCATACAAAACCCAGTGTAAATGAAGTTTTTCTTCTGAAAGTGTAAGATACAGCTTTTACTCAGTTTTAAGATGAAGCATGCAAGTGAAAAAAAAAAAAAAAAAAAATCTAAGTTTTCACCCAATGTTAACAGCAACATTCCTGCCCACCGTGTAACTGACATTCTCCCTTTTCTTTTGGATGCAACAATCTCATTTCGTTCATACCAGTTACACCCCTCTCCCATTAAGTAAGACAGACAACTCAAGAACAGCTAATCAGCATGGAGAAGGCATAAGAGCAGAGGGTGTTACACAGGTTTTTGTCTTCAGAAGCAATATCCTTCTCAGATGATCTGAAATAAAAAGAATCATGCTACAACAAACAGCTGTTTGATGGAAGACTGGAACAGAAGACCAATACATGGATCCTCCACTGGACATCTGGCCTTGCAGGGGTGTATCCTGCTCATTACAACCACAGTTGGAACTAGGACCCTTACATCCAAGAGTACTGCAGTGGCGAGCAAAGTAGGTCCAAGGGAATTGTTCTAGGGTTTGCCTCAACTGAAGGGTACTCTTCGCATAGTTTACAAATTATGCACTAGACAAGTTCTCAGCCTCTTAAGAACAACTGAACCTTACAAGGAAATTCTCTAAGGAAGCATGTAAAATGTTTATATGTGAATAAACAAGGGGGAAAAAAAAACATAAACACACACCCCGACCAAGAACATAAGCAGCTCCTCTGAGCTCACGTAAGGCAGCCATAGAAAATAACTTGAGAAACAAACTCCCATCTATACTCTCTGATTATATGAAGACAAATTACATAGAGATAACATTTTTTTGCTGCACAGACACACCAAGATTGAATCAATTCTGCTTTCAAATATACAGACTGCGCTCCCACCAACTCCCACTGAAGTCAGAATTTGACCTATTGTGTACTTTACATTCACATCAATGAAGTCAGTAAGAATGCAGAAAATTGCTTTAGAAAGATGTAAAATACTTTACTAGTTCCAAAATAAAAGGACAGTATTTTTCTTTTAAACAAACCAGATTGATGGCCATTTGGAAGAGCTTAAAGGAGGGTTAATTGGCATACAGTAAACCTGAATTCTGACAGTGGACTTCTAGCTAAAATGACATTTTCTTTGGTGGTCCTAGGACTGTAGGATTAGTTTACAAGAAAGCAGAGAGGGTTTTGAAACCAAACCCTGAATGTCACTGATGAATTACCAGATTAGAAAGGCCTGACTATATGAAACATATTCCTGCCCAAATTCAGATTCAGAAGAGAAAAGAAAATGACAAAAAAGGGCCAAATCTGTAGTTGAGCCTGAGTTATAAATCAATAGAATGAATGAATGAAAGATCTTAAAAAAAAAAAAAAATCAATAAAGCCCTTCTTTCATAAAACCTTGCTCATAGACAGAACTTTATGCCAAACAACACTCAAAGCTGGGAATATGAACTGCTAATAAGATCTAACTCAGGGAAATAATTAGGATAACCAATTCACAGCTAAGTGAAAGTGCTTCATCTATCATTGCAGCATGCACTACAGAAGATCTTCTAGAAATGGATAAGGCAGGATGAACTTCATTATTCTGAGACAGAAAAAAGAAACAGAAGATGACAGGCCCATACACAGCGTTTAGCTATCAACTATGTCTGACTCTAGTCACTGAAGTAAGTTTGTGAAGTTCAGGTATGGTCCCTTCAACACAGCAAAAGAAAACAGTAAAATCTATAAGTAATTAAAATCGAAGAAACATTCAACATTAATAAGATAGTCTTTGTTATGTCTTTTCTAACTGGAAAATTGCATTGTTACTTCTCCCTTGGACTGAAGTACAAGTACTGCAGTCATCTTTCTCTTTTTAAGTGTTTGCACGTGGAAAGGGCAGAAAACCCAAAACTGTAAGTCAGCTGAGATTCTAGCACAGATCAGCCTATCCCCATTTCCCAAAAATGAAAGACATCTGTATGCATTAAGTTTTTCAGTAGCTTCTAAATCAAAATTTGAGTTTGTAATACTTTAAACTCATGGAATCTACCATTTTACACAACATGGAGAAAATACTGTTGAAGAAAAATAAGACTATTAAAACAAGGAATTAATTAAGTCTAATGCTACTCATCTGGAAAGATTTGTCTAAATTTACCACACAAAAAAAATTTAAAAATGTCATGGATCAGGAACTTTTTCTTACTCAAAGACACTTTCACATGGTGACAGATATTTTGCACAAAATGAATCTTAAGTGCATGGACTCAGAAGCACATGAAATCTAATCAAAAGTTGAATAAGTTAAAACAAACAAAACCTAGCAGCTTTCTTTTTAAGGAAAATATTTGTAGTTTAGGACTAGAATGAAAGTGTCAATTGAAAACATAATTAGGAAGTTTTTCTTTTAGTAGTTTTTGACAAGGAACTTGTCATATACCTATGCGTTACACAGCTGAAATGCTGACCGAGAACACAGTTCCTAGAAAGACTTTCAGGTGGGTTATTCACATCTGTGTGAACTATCTGCTTCCTTGTACCTGGTATTTCATCATTCAAGCACAAATCCTACAAAAGCTGAGGTGGTCAATATTAACCCTACTGTGGGCCTCTATTTCGATAACAGGACTTGCAATATAGGGAGTTAAGCAATGTATAAATCTTTGCCAGACTGAGGTCCCACTTTGGATGTCGCAGGCACTTCTGAAAATGGAACTTCTATGCTGATGTACATGTTGGATCCTTTCATCCTTTGCCATTTCTTGCCTAAAAATATTTCCCATTTCTACAATGCTAATTATTACATTAAAATCTTTAACAAGTGGCAAATTATAATTTGGGCTTTGGTTTAATAAAATATAAAGAAAAGGCAGTAATAAAGAAATAAAAAGGTGACAGCCTTTTGACTGTAGAGAAGACGCGGGGCTTTAATAATTTTCAAGGCAGCAAACTGACAGCAAAGTTACACTCATTGGGTTTTACGTGTTCTATGGTCTGAGTATTTTTCATTCACAACAGCTTTCTTCACAATCTGATAGCACAGAAATATGAAAAAAAAATCCTGATATAAAAATTATCACCCTCTCTTTTTACTTTTCGCAAGAAATTTCTCGATAAAACATTAGAGGACCAAAACAATGCGTGGGCACAAGGTGGATGCATAACGTACATGGTTGTTTTAAACAACTGAATTATTTACCCAAGTGACTGGAAGTCCATGAACACCAACCAATGTAATCAGGTCAAAATTCCCATTGTCTCAATGAAGCGCTTGCGAGCACTGTTTGAGCACCAGGACCTCAGTGTGTTAGGTACTGTACAAATAAAGCAGAAGGACAATCCCTCTCCCTTTTTTTTACTGGCAGAAGCCCAACATAGCTCCATTGATTTCAGATGTATTAGCAAGGAAGGGCCTGATCCAAAGCTCACTGAAGTCAACCAAAATCTTTCTGTTGATTTAACAGGCTTTGGATTAGTCCCTAAATAAGAACAGATTTTGGCTCAGCTAAAGGATTTCACTTAAGCCCTCTGCTTGTTCAAGCATCTAGTAGGAGCTAAGAGAACACTGTGGTCCTACTGAGTAGGAGGCTGTGTTCGTCCTGAACTATCCCCTTTAACAGATGTATGGGGTCAGGAGTCCCACGAAATAGAGAACCGTCAGTAAGTGGTAAATCTGAGGTGGGAGGAATCAGGAAGGAAGCTCCAAGATGAAAAAAAAAAAAAAAATCTCATTTGTGCTGTTTAAGCGATGTTCCATCCTCTTTAGGCAGGAGTGTAAAATTAGACAGGGAGTTCATGCGAATTTCTGAATTTTACGCTTGTAAATAATTTAAAACCTTAGCACCAAGTCCTGCAATAAAATTCTATGCATGTATTTGTCATATTCACTTCTGCTGAACTCTCTGCGACCAGGGTCTGCCTTAAATCTAGGTATGACCAACTTACAGCTGCATGTGGAGAGGCCCAAGGAAAGTTTAAAACAAATGTAATTGCTTAAACAAGTGTAGCCACAATAAGCTGGTGGGCATAATGCAAGATTGTAAGGGAAAGAGTGCTCTTATTTAAGAATTAAATGCCGGGGTTGTCAAAAAATTTCATGGTACAAATCACATCTTAATAGAGAATTTGCTGAATTCCCCTCTCTCGCTTTCATGGCTGCACCACCAATCCTTGTCAGTTATAGCAAATGCTCTGTTTACACAAGAAAGTAGGAGAGCCCAATCCTAGCCTGTGCATGAGGAATGTATAGTGCCAAGGGTGTACAAAGGTAACCATCCGTAAAATAATTTGAGCTCTTTCCACAAGTTATGCGGCCAGAAGTCTAGGATAGCACTCAGCGCAAGTTTGAGCATCTGGAGTTAGCAATGGACTTCAGACCCAGAGCAGCTGGGAAGTCAGCAGAGCACGGGGAAACCACTTTGTCTTGCTCTTTCCTGTGCTCGCCACCCCAGCTGTAGGTAGGAACAGGGGCACCAGAGCCATCAGGCCAACGCTGCCACCAGATCATTTCCCTGTGTTTGCTCTGTATGCTGGGGTAAAGGTGGCTTCACAAATAACCCAAACACAGCCGAGCTTTGGGGCTGTCACTTATAAGCTACCCATATGTAACGGTAGGAAATGAAGAACCATTTACTTCCTCAAACGCCACACATACCTACCTGCACACGAGGTGAATTACTATATTGAGTGCAATCAAACAGCAGCAGTCAAATTCCTTAAAGGTAATTTTGAGTTTACTGTATAAGTCTATGCTCTCCAACAGATTTGAAAAAGTGTTGGTATTTTAAGAAATGAACCAAACTGAAAGCACAAATTTATTTTTCTCTGAAGCTTACTTTTACATTTAAAAACCACCAGAGGAAGAAAGGGATTCAAAACTTTCATGTGCAAATAAGAAAAGCTGATGTTTACTATTATTTGTCCTCTAAGATGTAAGGCATGATGAAATTTTGTTCAGAAATGTTAGGAAGTATTAGACCTTTATGGCTATCTTTTTGTAGCTCCCATGTGTCTTAATGCAGTAGTTTCTATGGGAATTGTCAAAAAATTAAATTTTTTTTATGTGTTTGTTTTTTAAGATAAGAGAATCATGCTTTGCTTTCATTTGTTTGGATGTGTTTGACCCAGACTTTGCGTATCTGAAAGCAGAAGTGCCCCTGTTGTTGCTACCGATTCCACGAAAGAAGGATCAGGATCTTATGCGGATTGTCTCTTCCTCTTCTCTCCTCTGAGGAGGAAGAACTGCTTTTAACTGATTCCTACCCCCTTCCTTTAAACCTTATCTGGGCAGTCCATCACTGACCCAATAAACAAAAGACAGATCTATCAAGAGAACTAAACTATGATCAAAACACCTAGTCAGTGCATTTTAAAATGTTATTCTAAGTTCTGTAGAAACCCAAGCTACGAAATCTACATTGATATGTTTATTAAGACTGAAAGCGGTGATAAACAACAGTAAAACAGTTACACAAAACGTTATAAATTCTCCCCCCCAGCAGAACAGATACGCCGCATTTCATAGTTAACGAAAAACATCTAAATATGAAGCCGACTGTTGCTGATAGTGCTGCCAGTTCTGATGCCCTAAGCTTTCGTTCTTAGCCACCATTGCCTCTGTGCATCATGCTGAAAACTCTTAGGCAGCAGAGCAGGGGGTTTGCTAGATCTTCTCATGCCAGGACGAGAAAAATCAATGCCTGTGTTTAAAAGGCAGAACTACTGATGTGCAAGGTCACTACACATCACCACCTGTTCTACGGCTCTAGAGTACTAAGGAAATCCTGGGGGGGCCAAAAAAAAAAAAAAAAAAAAGGGACAGAGAAAAACCCAATGCATTGCAAAATCTTGTTCTAAGCCAATATTACCCTTGGATGCCTAACACCAAAATATGAACATAGAATCAAGTTTTCCTTGGTTTATATTTACTGTGTATGTTCAGGGGGAGAGAAAAAAAACAAGACTAAACAAGGAATACACATATATAGTGATACAACAATTTTTTAAACACTGAAAACATCACTTTAGACTTCTCATCTTTATGCAAATATCACTAAAGAACTGGTGATGTGATCCATGTCATCTTTTATTGCTCACTTCATAAGTTTTATTAATTAAAAACAATACGAAGTTAAAGACCAAGGCTATTTCATTCACCTTTTTTTACCTCTGTTGAAAAAAGAGGAAGTGTTAAAATTAGCAATACAATTTACACATGCAGCATAACCAGTGCTTCTTTTCTGAAATTCAGGGAGGCCAACGCAAGAACGCACTTGAATTTTCTACGTAGCCCTGCGTTCCTGGAATATCAGAGCAGTCCGTTGACAGAGAATGACCATTTCATAACAATCACGCAACATCTAAGTACTCTTGTGCCCATTGTAATGATGGGGAAGAAGACACGTCAGAGGGGCCACATCACTTACAGGAGGTCCTATTGGATTCTGTTCTGCAGCTAGTTGTCCCTGGGTAGACAACCATATCCTTACCTCATGGCAACAAACTGAGGAGCTACAGACAGGCCACCGAAATAAGAGATGTCTTCCCAGTGACCATACTTGTTATTTGGACCATGCCTGCAGGTAGCAGGGTAGTTAAGGTAACCGTCACTGTTTCCTGGTATCATCCTATCCTTATGACTACACTGCTTTCTTATAGCTCCCATAGCACTAGCAAGTCTAAGTTTCTACACGTGTTTTCACATGTATATTTTTGTTCTTGTAAACATTTTTAAATATTCATTTGCATCACCTACTGCACACACAAAGGCTTACACAAGCCGATAGAAATCACCAGTTAACATTGTAAGCAATTATTTGAAGATGATATCCTAAATATATAGACATGCATTGATTTTAAAAATCCTCAGCTTATAAAGACTTACATGTAGATGGCTTGATTTTTAGTGAATGAAAAACCTACCTGAGTAATACAATAGTTTAAGTGAAGAAAGAAAGTAGAAAACAGGAGAAATTACTTACTTCAGCCTATAGAAAGCTTCCTGCAACCTCAGCTCCAACTTTAACAGCCTCTAGTACCAATTACTTAAAGGAATCGTACAACAAGCTTGAGAAAGAAGGAAGTATATTTAGACACCAGACCTGGGTTTATTAGCACCCTGAGATCAGTTACTTGAATGAGAAGTAATTTTATAAATTAAAAGCAGTGTTTTACAGCTATTCAAAGCCAGATTGGCTGGAAAATTCAGAACTACAAACAAGTGCGTCAAATCACATTTAGAGCCAACTAAAGACTGCTGTCAAATTTCCCTCACCTGTCCTACTTCCCCAGATATAAAAGCTGCTCAGAAGCTGGAGCAACCACAGAGTGGGCAGCCCTCTTCTTCTCAGGCAAAGTAAAGACAATAAGACAAAAGGCCTACGTATTACAACGTGTAGTGCCATAATGCAGTGTTTGATGCTCTAGAGGGCCTTCAACAAGTACTGTACAGCCAAAAATCAATTGAAAATCAGCATGATAACAGAGCATGAGTTGCCCTGTAATAGCCTTAAGCCCCCCAAGGCTATGTGGGTCCCTTTCATCTGCCAGGCTGCGCTGGAGCTCGGGGAGCCTGCCCTCCCCTCCCCGAGCACTCGGGCCATGTCTCTGCCTTTTACCTACTGCCTTCACCTTGCACAGTAAGGAGAGCTGACAGCCTCAGTGGATCTTTTAAGCTTTCAAAACTGGAATTTGATTTTTCTTGGCATAGGTCTGGAGGCTTCAAGTTTTCTTTACCCTTCCCCCCTCCCCTCCCACCCCCGCCAATAAATAAATTTCTCCTCTAAGTAAACCTACTGATTTTGGACTGTAAACATCCCCAACATGAAGAAGATCCCTCCGATGCGATGGCTGAATACACAGAGGTGATTCCTCTGTCACGTTTGACAAAGTACAACTCAAGAAATAAAAGAGAAAGAAACACTGTTCGATTCCATGCAAATTGTTATGCATGCAACAAAGTGGGCCTACAAATATTTCACTCATATGGTAGGTTTAATTTCAATATTTCTTTAATTACTTTCCAACAATGTCTGGTTTCTGTTGAATTTACGCTAGTACTTGGCATTTGGTGCAACCCCAAAAAGATAAGATACATATGTCCCCTATTCACAGTCTTGGCATTTTTACCTTAACTCAGGCATTGAAGTGATTGGTTTGAAAAATTACCTTGATGATTAACTGGGTTTTCTGGTAAATATATCGTGTTAATCCTTAAATTCTGAATATGACATAAGGTATACAAATGTTCTGTCTGACTCAACGGCAACATATCACGGTTTAAGGAGGACATGTACGCTGATCTCTGTGAGCGAAGAAAGAGCTAATTGGGAGTTAGATTCAGCGTGATTATCAGCTTGTTTATGATAAAGGAGTACTCTTCTGAATAGCACTGTAAATTCATCCCTGATTGTGGTGTTAAACCACAGCTCATTTCCCCCTCTCTTTTTTTTTTTTTTGTTTGGTTAGAAGGGGCTTTAAACTATTTTCAGCAGATGACAGTGTCATGCTTTGATTTTCCTCCGTCTTAAAAAATAAATCAGCCACATGAGCCTGATGTCAAATTTCACTTTCTAATAGGAGAAAGGCACATTTTAAGTGTTTACTATAAGAACACATTTGGGTAATTTTTCCCCATGTCATTATGAACATTAGACTGACCCAATTAATATGAAATGTTTCTATGCTGCTGGAACAGACCGTGTTACAGAAAGAGCCATTTGCACAACCTGTTCATGATTATGGGCCATAAGGACACAAAGATGGCATAGACATTTGTGGACCATCTGAATTCTTACAGGGGAAGGGGAAAGAGGGAAAAAAAAAAAAAAATGATGTTAGCTGACTGTTGTGGGTCATGTTTTTTAATCCAGAGTATTGGACATGTAACACAGCAACAAGAGCTGATCATTTTGTTTAATCACCTTTTGGATCTTTGCCAGATGGTCTCTATTGAGAGCGCTGCAAACAGAGAGAGATGAACTGCGTCTAACATGCCACTAGAGCTTTCCCGTAAATGTCTGAGAACTGAATCCAACAAGAATTTAGTCTCAGAGCAGAAAGGGATACATTTAAAAACTATGTGCATTAACTATACTTTTCCCCATAGAATCCTCACTTGGCATGAATAATTTACCCACTCTTATGCTAATGGGATCATGAAAGTATCCCTGTGTCTTTAGTGCAGCTATTCTCAGCTTTCAGTAATTACCCCACCCAGTGACAATAACATGGCTTCTGCAGCCGAGCGGCCTACTAGTACCTGGCAATTAGAAAGATCATGGCTGACAGAGGAGCGGTCCAGCCATGGACACAGAAGATCCGGCAGCCTGAGGAGTGGTTTGAAAAATTAAAAGCCTTCCACTGTGAACATTTCCTTCGTCGCTTAGGATCAACATGGAGAGCAGCTCCTGCTGGGGCATTTTTTTTTTTTTTTTTAAGGGTGACATAGAGGATTCTAATGTACTGCCCAGGCACCCTAATATTAAGAAATAGTGGCCTTCCTTGGTCATCAACAGTTAAAAGAAAGTTTATGGGGCTTTTTTAAATTAGTGCCGTCTTGTTAAACAAGAGGGAGAGAATTAAAAAGTCAATTAATGAGTGTCCTTCAGTATCTGACAATTTTACCAGCTACACAAAGGAAAATTCTGTAGTATTTAATTAACAAAAAGTTTTGAAAAACCCATTACAAAGAACCAGGCTTTGACCTCTGTCCATGGCACTCCGTGCTAGGTAGTTCACTATGTAAAAATTATCAGGCTAAAACATCTGGGAAAGAAAGCTATGAAACAGCAGGGAACGTGGCTGGTTTATTGTTTATCTTTTGTTTATGAGGCAGTATTCAAGTTTAATTACTACTCTAAATTAAACTCTAACAGGCATCAGGAGACATCCCTTTACACGACTAAGTTAAAAAAAAAAATCCAGAGATTCCAACACTAGATCTTTCAAATAAGTTGGCATGTATAGGAAGAAATTAGTCAGTCTGTAACAACACAGGAAGACATTTAAGCACTTGCTACTGTATGTTTGAATGCGTTGCATTATGAAACCATTAATATTGTAGCAAACATACAATTATAATTTAGCAAATGGGATGTTATCTAACATTTGGAGGCAAATTGCGTTAGGCTAAGTAGGATCTGAGATGGAAAGAATGGCCTAAGGGGGAATCCTACCTTTTTCATTTTGAAATACAAATACATGTACACATGCACATATATGCATAGATCTATTTAAAAACACCCAGAAACATGAAATCATAGGCAAACCTCCTCACAGTAACAATCTCTTAAGTAGGTAGAATTGTTTAGTGATTTTCTTTGAACATTCACATACAAAAGGGAGGAAAGAGTTCACTGTGTTTACCGTAATGGTAAGTGACCAGTTTTAGATGAACTTAGCTGTAGGAAAAAATAAAAGTTGAAAGCAACTAGCAAAAGATTATTCCAGATGGCATCTGTCATATTGTATTTAGGGTTATTTTAAAGAGATTACTGCCACTATGAAAACATTCCATTGACAGAGTTTTCCTAGGCTGCATTTGAAACCCCAGCACAACATACTTCAAATATGGAAGTAAGTGTTTTCTAACGCATATATAGATTTTTATCTATATCTAAGTGTAAAACCTGTGTGGATTAAAAGCCAAGAGTGAGGTGAGAATCTTAAATACATGTATAATGTTTTAAATACACCCCACCCCCATTCTAAGCTTTGATTTAATAAAAGGTGAGGAATCTGCAGTTGCCACCAGCCTGATTATTAGAAAACTGCGTAGCGAGTCTTTGCTTCACTATGAAATTTTAATGCTGCTTATTGAAAAGTGGGTAGGGACGTAAATGTTCCCCGACTCCAGCAATCAAACAAGAACTGCAAAAAGATGTATTTGTTCACGCAATAGATGGAAAGAAAAGAAAGGATGGGAGGATACTAAAATGTGACTATATTTAGCTAAGCTGGTTCTGGCATCATTATGGTTAATGTGCATGTGGTGTGCAGTGTGAGCTCAGCAGTTACTGGGCCAACTGTCTCAGTATTTCTGGGAATTCTGCCTATTCACAGTGCAGGGATTGTTCAATTGCTGCAAAATGTACAAAATGAATTTTACAAAAATGAATTGTAAGGAAGGCCCCATTACAACGATTTTACAGCAAAGATGTCAACATCAATTTTTCTTTCATGCATAGCTAATGATTAAAACAGCATATTCCATTTGCCTAAGACAATTTATTTCATATTGGCACATCAAAATATTGAAATACAAAGTTATCTTTACTCTACCCTTATTATTCATTGCTGCTGAACCCACACCATTGTTCAAACCATGAAAAAATAAAGCAAACTTGGCAAGAAATACTTAAAACAAAGGCTCATCAATATTCTCCAATTTGTCAACATCTCAATTACAGCAATGGAAAAAATGTAAATTTCATGTGCTTTGAACACTAAGGGGTCTATTCTTCTGTCAGTGCACATGCGTAACTCCCATCACCATTAATGGGAATTACTCATACATATCAACACAAGGACGGGGCCCTCAAACTTGAAAGGGAAAGATGAATTAATAAGGGCTACTCTCTTCCTGTATCTTCCTCAGCTGAAAAAAGTCATTGTTCTTTAAGAGTTTTTCATACTTCATACAGTTCACCTTTATGAGAGCTGCGCCTCCTGAAATAATGCATCTCCAGTGAAGCATTATTTATTAGCAAGTTTGATTTTTCACAGTCTGGATGTTTGAGCCTTTCTATTAGGAATTTCCTTTCTTACAAAAGACAGCTCTCTTTCAATAAAACCATACCCTATAGCTTTATAGGTAAAAATACAAAGGAATATAAATATGTTCTGAATCCTTGTGATGAATATGCGTACTAGCCTCAGCAGGCTTACCTATACATATACAGCACTAGGAAGAAGTTGTTTTAGCATTAGTTTTTGCATATTGAAATTCCAAGGACTTCGCATGCATGTGTTGGGGTTGGTTTTGTTGGGTTTTTTTAATTATTATTAACAACAACATATCCCTCTCCTTTTTCTGCCCATTGGAGTTCGGTTCAAAGCTTCACATAGTTTCAGTAGAGATTCGATACTAGGACAGGCCTTTGGGCACTATCAGCTAGTTTTGTAAACAAATTTAATTTGTGTGCCATCAGGATTACAAGATGATATACAATGAATAAGAAATAGACTGCCTATTTTTTCCAATAGGCGTCAACCCAGAGACATAAGCTGGGATGAACACATAATTTCAGTTAATACCTTAGTTGACTTTGCCCCGAACCAGATGATAAGTCTTTGCCACAGAAAGATATTGTGGACAAATTTGTGGGACAAACATCAAGCTGTCACAAAAGCGTTTCAAAACTACTTTAAGATGTTGCCCTAGAGAATAGCCTCAGATATTATTTATAAAGGGGCAGATCATCTTCATTCAGCACAAGTAGTTCCATCAAAAAAACACCAAACCAAAAAAACCACACACCGATGAACTACTCACATGGGTAAGGCAAAGTGGATGTGATGCCCATTTATTATTTTTACTGCCGTATAACCTAGAAGTTTTTTGTCTCTGGCTTCTCATTTATAGTCAAATTTATCACCCCAGGCCTAATCCTAAAGAGATGCTAAACTTCCTGAAAGGTCCTGAGGAAACACAGCCTCCATCTGACTGGGCTGGATCAGACCCTTTAAATGACTGAACTAAGCATAAGACAAATCAGGTATACAATCCTGGTATCATAAAATATGAAACTGAAACTATTCCCTGGTGCTTTCCTGTAGACCACATGTTTTTAAACCTTAAAAAGATTTATTTCCCACTTTTCATGCATAATCTGCCATATTCATTATTTGAAATATCCCATAAAGAGATTAAATAGGAATTAAAGTCTGGGACCGTCATATCCATCACTATGGTACAAACGGATGCTGAATTCTAGAAGTCATTTAGCCTTGCACATAAAGGCAGTGGCCGTTTTCACTTTGTTTCACAAAGAATAAGGAAAGCACAATACCCCAGAAGATTTTCAGATGTGTTTTTCACCCTCCAAAGAAAAGGGTGGATGATAAAGCTGCACACACCTTTTAATCTTCCGCTTAGGGTTTTTACACATATATTCCCTGGCAAAAACCCCAGGGTCTTCCCTCTCCCCTCCCCTTCTCTCAGCCCCTTTCCTGCCATCTCCCTTGCTATAACTCAGCTAACCCAACAGAACCAGTCAGTTTTAAATTTCAGTTGGGACCCCGGTGACCTGTTAATGAATCTACAGAGAGGAGAAAAACTCACAGTGTTGAGTTATGCCTGGTGTTGCTAGCTGACTTGGAGTCAGAAATGCTTGAAGCGTTAACGTAATTGCAAGAATGTGAAAAATGAAGCGTTGGGCTCCTGAGCAAAGCGAAAGGTCAAAGCAAGCCCTACACAAAACAAGTCTCTGGAAGATGGCCTCATTAGACCATTAAATCAGCTTCTCCTTTTTCTCCTTTGTAAGATGTTTAGAGTGTTTTATTTTTTATTATTGTATATGCTTAACTCTTTCTCTTTCCAGGGCAGGCGGAAAGTTGATCAGACTTACTACATAATTACTAATCTCTAAAATAGTATTACACAGAATTGATCTGCGTTTGTGGATCTGAACTGGGGTAAAGTCAATAAGCGCTTGGTAGATTACAGGTCACTAGTACTTCGGTTTGCTAGGTGATCAATACGTTGTATAGCTTAGTTTTCTGTAGAACAAGTGAGGTGACATGTTAAGAACAACATAGACACTCACCACTAATAAAATTAGGATAATCTTTCAACATTTACTGCCTGAAGGCCCTTTCCTTAACTCTTTCAATGCCAGCGTGTTTCTAATAATACCAAACACTGACTGGATTAACCCTTTAGATGCCAAAGGGCAGTCATGCACCGTCAGAGGGAGACCATCCTCCGTAAACAGGCGAAATACCTACAGCTTTTTTGTTTGGTTCTAATGTTAAGAATTGTGGATGGATTCTTCTGTGTAATAAATAGATCTACCTCACACAGAGAAAGTCTGCAAAAATAGTGCCATCATTTACCTAACTCCTTTCCATCTCCCCCTCCCAACACCCCGCCCGAAAAAAAAACTAAAAAAAAAAAATAAAAAAGAAATCACAAGCTGCATATCATAGACTTAAGACAAAAGCAGAGACCCCTGGAAAAAGTGCTCCCAAGAGCCAGAAGAGACTGACTCTTGTTTGAATCAATCTCTGCTGCCACCAGGCATCAGTGGGGAGACCATAGGTTGCTAATGTAACCCAAGACTCTCTAATGAGCTCCCATTCCCAAGAAATCCTTTGGGGCAAGTGGAATACTTGAAACAGCATTTGCGGAAGGTCTTGACAAAAGTGCGCGGAAACCAAGTGGACCCAAATAAGTAGCTGCGCCAGAATAGCTCAAGAGGGCATCTACCCATCTTGGCATTGCCTGGGACAGACTCATTGCCAGTTCATGAGTTATAAAGTAAACCCCACCCCCCTCAAGGACGCGTAAGGAAAATTCAATACAGGCCTCCCTCTCTTTAGTCTTTCCCAGGGTTGAGAGGGGGAGAGCAATCCAAAGCTGTCTCCAATGGGAATTTTGCTGGTGCTGTAGGATCATACATCTTTCAGCTGCCAGCAGCTGAGTGGAATGCTGATTTGCCACTGGACGACTGCTTCCCTTTAAAAGGCCCAACTGAGCACAAAGGCAAGTGTACTAGCAATGTTTTACCCTGCTACACTGGGCAACACTAGTGACTGATTTGGCCCTTCAGCGGTTTTTCCCCTTCTGCAGAAATGAGTGTAATAGGTTTGTTTAAATCATATGTATTACCAGAAACCTCAGCCTCCAGTGGGAAGCTGCTGTAGTTATCATCAACCACTTTTTCTTCAGCTTAGCCATATTTCTCAAGCACCCCGAGCTACATGACAAAGGATCGGAGATTGCATAGTGAAATGCAAGATCCCTGGATGTCGATACAAAGGATTTCTTTACACCAAGCACGGCTCAAAGAAGCTCTTCTGATTTCTAAGGAGTTGCTGGGGCAGAGTGGAGATACAGGGGTGAGGAAGTTTCTTACCTAGGGGTGGAATGAACACGCTGTGGCAGATGATTCAGAGGAATCATTTTTAAGTATGCAAATGATCATCTGCTACACCAAGCATCGTAGCCACAATATACAATGCAAACATTTGATCAACAGTAAAGTCTATGGCCAGCTAATAGACATAACACCAATTTGCTGCTTAGCAGTCAAGCTCTCCTTTTCATTAACTGCAGAAGCTGTAATAGTTCACGCTGGGCCTCGTACAGCTCCAATCCAACCACACAGGAAAAAAATCCCGCGTGACTCATGTTGGCGTTGGATCACACCCTGTGCCATGGCTGCTTTCTATCAGCAGCAAGATTACAAATGTATAAACAATTCATACAAATAGGAGACAAACCCAAACCGCTCCACCAGAAACAAACTTCGCAAGTTCCTAGCATTGCAACGCGTACGGCACCAGATCGTGAGACAGACGAGGGGATCTAGCTCTGTGCCAAGCAGTGGGCCACGTGAGAGACGTGAAATCACATATCTGCTCCGCCGCCTAAGCGTGGCAAATATGGTGGGAAGCATCCCGCAGGGCGAGGCTAGTCACGGCAGCTCTAGCCCTGAAGGCTGCTCCCCTCTCCAGTTTTGGCATCCCGCACGGCTAGTTGGGTGGCCAACCTGTCAGGTGGCTCTGGTGAGTATGGGTAACCTCCACACAGGGGAAACACAGTGGCAAAACGCCGTGGATGCACGAGATGGAGGGAGTATATCATAAAACCTCATAAAGGTAATATATCACTTGCTAGCTGAGGCTTACCGTGCTTACAAAGAAAAACAAGAACGGAGCCCACCTTAAACTTTGGTCTTAAAAAAAAGTCAATTCTGAATCAAGATCCAAGAGGTACAATAGACCATCTTTACCCAACTTTTAGCACTGGAGGCTTGACTCTCACACCTTCTGGAGTCACTTATACTGCTAATGAGCAAGTGTAAAACACTATCATATCAGAATGACAGCCTTTGACACTCGCTCAGCATGGATGCAGATGACCACACACAAGGTGCAATGCAGTAGGAAATAAAACAAAACCCCCCTGAAATAATAATCAAACCTCCTGAACCCTGGAGAAGGCTTCACTGTATAGATCCAGCAGAGGTTTTACAGTTCAGGTACATCTCTATTTACCATTCTGAATTCAGATTTTCAGAAACAAGTCTGTACAAGCAAACATTGCAAGAAACATTTTTCCGTCCAATTCAGGTTTTGCTCCTACTTTATATAATTTAGCAGCTTCATAACTTCATATAAGAGTCCCTTTCCCAGCTAAAACTACAGGTTAAATCCTCCATCTATAACCCAGCTCAAACAACTGCATCACAGCTGGAGAGTATGTCTGTCATTATATTTACTTACACCACACAAAAATAAACTGTAGATAACCAAATTTGTAAAGGAATTGGCAGAACTAATCAATTGTTATTACAAAGCTTGTTTGAAGATTAGATATTTCGCTTTGAAATAATAATAAAATGCAGCTAAGTGGGTTAGGAAAAGGAAATACCGTCTCCCTGAGTTACAGCTGATTATACTGCAAGTCTGCCACTCCATGTTTACTCTAAGGCAGATGTACTGATATAATAAAAAAAGCTGGAGTTATTTTAGTCATGCCTACTTTGCGGAGGGAAAAAGTTTGACCTTTTACCTTGCTCGCTGCTGTTGTCTCCGCTCTGGGAAGCGTGGCCCCCACTGGAGGGCCCCGGTGTGCCTGCCGAGTGCGTTGAGGTTGCATCATCGTGGTCTCTCCAAGATGAAGGATTCTGGTGTCAGAGTGCCAAGGAATTTTTTCCACAGTTCCCATTCCAATAGCAAATGAAGAACAGAAAGAAAACCGGGAGAAGAGGGGAGGAGGGGAGGGAAAAGTATACACATTAGCATTTGTGAAATGTGCCAAACACCGATACTGTTTGCACAGTGTAATAATTCTTCAGAAAAGACAAGCAGAGGAGGTACAAAGATTTACTTGGTAAAATAAAGGGCAGATTTTTTTTTTATTAATTTTTTTTTAACTTTTCAAAGAGTTGTCTGGATTTAATTGTTTGACTAGTACTGCAGGGGAGAATAGTAGGGGAGGAAAAAAAAAAGTTTCTAAATGAGCAGGGGGAGAGCATCAACCTGCAGTTTATGATATGACATGTTCCCATTAGGATCAGGACAGTTGGTATGCAGACTATCTCCCCACACTTTATTTTCCAGACTGACTAGAGGTGGGAGGGGAGAGGAAGAGGAAGGAAACTGTAGAGGAGAGCAGAACGTGCATGGAAGAGGAGCATGTCCTCACACCCTACCCTCTCTCTCACCCATGTGAACACTAGAAAAAACTTCAAGCAAACGCAAAGTTGTGAGGGAAAAAGCAAGCTTTCTCTGAAAGATGTTATATACCAGGAAAGATGCTTCCTCACCCCCTACCACCACCTTGGTGTGACACATTTCAAAAGACTTTCTAGATGTATCACTCTAGCAGTTCGCTTACAAGCATTGTCAAGAATAACCACCAGGTGATTATATAAAATAACACGTATAGTGATTTTTATGTAATTCTTTCTACATTACTATGCATAAAACACGACAAAAGGGAACGCAGAAGACAGACAGACGAAGTTTGCAAAACTTGGCTAAGACCTCAACTACTGTACTTTAGTCACATAATTCACGCAAGCTTTCTAATTTATTTAGTATTGGCTTTCCCGGCGTGAGGAGCTGCTGTTTGAAAGGGTAAGTGAGGAAAACTTAATGTTACAGTTTAGTGCTACTTTGTTGAGTGTATTCTCCTCCTGTCCTCCTCCCCTTTCCTGATCATTCCCAATACCCTGCTGTTGCTTAAAGGAAAACAGGAATTCTACTGTACAGGAAGAGCTTTATCAGCACCACATGAAGGCAGGCAAGAGATGGAATTTCCTCTGGCAGAAAAGGAGAGCAAGAACACATGAAACAGATCAGACTAGGGGCTGGACCTGCATTACTTGTCACCTGTATGTGACAACTTAAATCAAGCGCATTATAATAATTCAGCAACAAAACAAACAAAAAATCCCCCATTAAAAAAAAAAAGATATATATATTGCTTCTTAGGTTTGGTAGTGTTTTAAAATCTGCATTATGAAATAACACCAGACTACTAAAGCACGAGGAGATCCTGAAAGCAGCAAGCGACAAGTGTGGATAAATGCTTTGAGCAGGGCTGATTCTGACCTCATCTACCCCGACGTGTAGTAGGAATAAGTTCAACAAAATCAACTGATTTACCCATTGTAAAATTCAGTGTAAGTGTGATTGGAATCAGGTCCCAAAATACATATATTGAAACATCTCAAAGTAATCTCCTAGCACTGATTAGTACCACATGCTCTATAGCAACACAAAATAGAACTGCCAAATAACGGTTTGCTACAATACCCAGTAACATAAATCTAACGGGCCTGACCCAGATCGCAGCAGAGACGAAGGGAAGAGCCCATGACTTCAAAAGGTTCCCGCTAAAGCTCTAGGTGACCAAAGGGTAAGAAGGATCCAAATCCCCTTCACCTTACACAGACACACACGTGCACCCACGTAAGCAGTTCCATGGCAGGAAGGTATGAGTAAAATCAGAAGACAGGACAGGATCTGAAATTCGCCTAACCTGTCAGCGCAACAGACAACACAACAGCACTTACGGCACGAAACCACCACCCCCTCCAAAACCTAGAAGACTGATCTACTTTTCCTCACACAGAACCGCAGCAGGAAAAAAAAAACCAAACCCAACCACCAAACAATAATATTTTATATTCATTGAGGTTGTTGTACTAATTAGGTCTCAGAAATCACTATTAATATTGTAACCCCCTCCCCAATTTCATTTAAAAAAAAATTAAACAAATATTTACCATCAATTTACAAAGTCAGGTGAAAAGAAACACAATAAGGAAGATGAGAAGCCTTGAAAGTTCAAGCAGCCCAGATGTTATTAAAAAAAAAACCCCAAAAGTTGAAAATAAGGTTAGTAAAGAGTTCAGATGGAAATAAACTGCAAAAACTGAGCAAGTTTCTTTACAGCCTGGATTAAAACACAGTTGTGCCTATGAGCTGCTCTTTTTATCTCTGCGTTAGGAAGCCACTCAAATAGCTTCAAGCTGAAGGCAAACAGCAGACAGGAGCTCTTCAGCCCTCTGCAGCCTCTTAGCGTCAGCTGTTTGCCGGATGGTAATCAGATAAAGAGCTAGAAGAAATACATGAAAAAGGAAAGAAACAATAGCATAGCATGAGTTTAGCCCTCCAACAACATCAGGCTGGAACCTTCTTTTAGAAAATGTAATAATTGCAACATGTTCACCTAGGCGAAACTTTTCAGGGAACACAGCGAGTTATGTTAATTTTATGCACTGCAGGCTCTCTTAAGCTGGCTGCCGTTGGAGCTCCTTATCACACATATGAAAATTACAATAATTAACTGGTAACACCTCAGCTATGTTTTAAGGCAAATGTCATCCAAAACCTATCATACAGTATTTCAAAAGCTAGACCGGCCTTTCTGTTTCAAAACCGTAATGATTTGGAAAGGATCGCTGAATAAGACTTCCTCCAGCTGAAAACACTTGCTGTCTCTACCAGGCTGAGTTGTTCTTGACCTCAGTTTGTAGATCCCGCCTTAGAAAGACAGACTGTATTGATTGGGAATTCAATGTATTTCTTGTGACACAGTTTTCTTGAGGAAGCGATTTGGCAGAATTTTGTTGAAGGACAGAAATAATAAGATGGGATATTTACAAGATGTGACAGTAGAATGTTGGAGGAATTTGAAAGGGAGGGAAATAGCTAGCCTTTAATATTATAAAAAATGACAAATAACTCTAGGGGTGGAGTTTACCACCCCAAAAGGCAACATTCTTTTGCTTTGGACTAAGATCATTGTACGTGTCAGTGAACTTATCTTTTTCTCCCCTAGACTGTTCCCAACTTTGCATCCCTCAAGAAAAACTTCTCGGCCAAATGCCTAATCGTAAGTGATTATTTAATGTATGTCTTCACAAAAAAATGGGACCAAATGACACATCTAAAGTGTACTTGACTGGAAAGACTTTAGCAGCATAGTTTAGATACCTGAAGAGATCCTGATCTAAAGCCCGCTGACATTAATTGCAATTTTTCTATTAATTTCAATGAAATTTGTATTAAGCTATCACACTGTAAAAAAACCCAACCAAACAAACAAACATCTTCAGATAAATTACACAAACTGCTAGCGTGGCTTCTCGTATCTTCCCGCAAGTTTAGTAATACACTTTGCAGAAAGACGTTGAAGAGCAGAGATGGTGTCTGCCAAAATGCAGTTGCCTGCTTTATGTACGTGTGTATACTGTAAAATTTTCACACACGTATGACCTGAGCTAGTGCCAGATACCGGAGAAGGTAAACAGCACACATGTACCTATTCCCAGTAGTTTTAATAATTGGGAGTCAAATATGGTGCTCCTCTTGCTCTTACCTAATTGTGTTAAAGAGCAGTGTTACCAGGCGAAAAGCAGTGAATACTGAGTAGAGCACAATAGAAGGAGATGGAAAATAGATACAAGAAGCTAGGTCTCCAGGGGCAGTATTTTCTATTTGCTGGGCTACAGACTCACAGCTGATAATGCAAGTTGTAATTAATATAAAAGCAGGAGACAATATGGGGAAAGCTTGTACTAGCAGGGCCACAGGAGATCACTCCGCTGCTATCCACTGTTTCTCATTTACACACACAGCCTTCCCTAGAAAACACAATTTTGCCAGTGTTTTTTCCCTTGAAAGTTAAAAAAAAATTGATTTAGCACCACCATTGAATTTTGCTAAATCTAGAAAAGAGCAACAGAAAGGACAAGAGTCTCCTGGTATACAAAGCAAATCTGATGCGTTACTCTTTTGTCGATGCTGCAAATCTGGTGGAAACTGTAAGAGTTTTTAACGGCTACAGGATTTCTTGAACAGAGATGTTCTAACAGAGAAATTCGCTATAGGATAACCTTCCATTAAATTGCAATTCTTATTTTGTATGCCCAGAATTTCCACTGGGCAAAGTTTGGCTCATTTTTTGTGAGTGTCTGTAGTCCCGCTAGGGCTGATTCTGATCTTACACTGCTTTTTATGGTGATATTAAAGACTCATTTAACCATAAGGAATTTCCTTCTTATTTATAACTGGGAAGTAAAATCAATCAGGCCAGCTGATACCCATGTGAGTAAGCTGAGCAGGATTTGGCTCACAGACGTTAACTGAAGTTTTAAGTATACAACTGTGACAGGATCAGGCCCTCGCATTTTATCAGATGAAATGGACAAAACCACTGATCTTCCAGGGACAAACAGAACACAACGTACTTTCACAAAGAAACTGCAACAGCTACAGAGCTTGTTTTCTGTGAAGATGGTTGGGCTCAAAGGTCTGGGGGTTGCTCCGGTAAATTAATTTTGCAAACACAAAACTGAACTACTGATACAGATGGCATTCTGTACACACACACACACACCCCAAATACAAGCCAAATCCTGCTCACCTTGTTGCTACAAAGAACACCTGTAAACACAGTGGAACGACTGATGTGATTGATACCACAAAAATCTGTCTCTAGGTACCACCATATATCAAAAGATGATATACTGTGCCAGACATACAAACCTATATGCATACACGCACGTGTGTCTGTGTGTGTACATCTCTGTGCATCTCTGTCTGTCTATGTTTTGCATGTATAAAGTACGGGGCGGTATCTTAGACGCTGTTGTTGAATGCAGTAATAATAAACTGACTATGTAAAGAAACTTTCAATAAGTAAACGAGCCATGAAGAACTCTAATTTGACATGATATGTGCATTTTCTAAAAAGACTACTCTTGATATTACTAAGGTTTATTTTCTTACAGATGCATATTTAATATGATAACTCTTTTGCATCAGAATTGCACAACTGAAACAAAACACAAAGCATTGTGATGTATCAGGTATTTGTGTATGTATGTATATATATATTTATGTGTACAGGTTTTAATTCTTGTCCCTTGATTTTGTGTTTGAGGAAAGTGTCAGGAGGAATTTTTGACACTCCTAGAACGTGGCAACGTTCTGAAAAGCTGCGTGCTTTGTATTTTCCAATTAAGATTGAAATCAGACATGTAATCCACCTGTCAGCAAGGAACTGCGACTTGAAAAATCAGAGGTTTGTTGTTTTTTTTAATCATCCTTCTACGTCATTCTGTGTGGCTACACTTCGTCTAGACTGGTAGACAACTCAAACCAAAGAGGGAACACCGGCATCAAATAGACAGTGAAATACATCATCGGTTCAGTTTGAGAGAACTCAGTGTAAAATTGAAACGCTCAAATTTGAGCTGTAGAATACCTTTGCAGAGTGCCTTGGCCCATCAAAAAGAGGAAATACACAACGTTCTCTACAGTCTCGGAAAGTTCCCGATGCTCCTTGCCCCTTCAGAAAGCACAGGGCCTACCATACCATCCTAAGCCTTAAGCTGCACGCTAAGAAATTTGTTTATTAAAGAGAATGTTTCCCTCATTATTGTTGCAGTTAGCTACTTATTTTCCCTTCTGACACTCTACAAACAGAAAGGGCACCTTTGGGGTCTGATCCCGAGTTTCTGGAATACTCAAAACTCCCACTAAAGTCCACCAAAGTATGTCATACCTGGAGACAGCAGCATTGGGCCCCCAATTACTTCCTAATTGCTCAGTGAAATCTTACCTAAAGGTTTAATTATATATTTGGAACAGATATGTATATTACCCTGGTTTTATTTTTTTCTCATCTGCAAGATGTCAGGAATTTGCACAGACCATTCTTTGAGGAGAAATATTAGAGAAATATAAAATGTCTGAACGTCCAAAAGTACAAAATAAAAGTATCTCCTCATTTGAGAGCTGAAAGGTTTAATATTGAGACTAATATTTCTCTTCTACAGCTAAGGCATCGGATTTCTAATCTGTCAACAGCCCTTTTATAAAAAAGAGATGTATGTATATTTCTATCCATTTTTAATTATATTTTATGAATGATGATCTGTGTATTATTACCTCTCAGCTGCAAATTGACTAGAACATATAAACAAATATCAAAAAGACTGAGGCCCTGATTCTGCTCCCACGAAAGCCAGCGGAAGGAGAGCCATAAATTTCTACGGGAGAATTACTCGGCTTCAAAGTAGGTTTGTGCTAAAGGAAGAATTGTGTGGCACCAGGTGAAGCCAGGTACAAACTAAATCTAATTAAAGTACAAAATGTTATCATATGCTCAAAAAAGTTAAAAAATCTCTGAATTTTGCAAGCATTAGGTTTTTCAGATTTGAATAGCTTGAAAAAAAAAAAAAAAGATTTGTTGGCAATCTGAACAGATATTTTAGGCTGAACACAGAATGCAGGATAGGGCCCAGAATGTTTATATTGAACAATAATAAATTGTCTGTGCTGGGAAACTCAACTTGAACTGCAGCTGGAAAGGTTTCTTTCCTCTTTTCTTTTCTGTTCTCCCCCCGCCTGCCTCCAACTGATCTGGTTCAGCCAGGGCATAGCTGTAATTACCTTCTTCCCATCTACAGCTAATACCTCAGAGCAATAAAAAAATATGAGGGTGTTAAAAATTCAAACACTAATTATGGGCTGTTATATTTACTAAACACAGCAGAGTAATAACAAAAGTTTCAGCTTGTTGTGGCCAGCGCTGCACTATTTGATCTACCAAGTCCCTGGACCCTTTACACTTACTGTATTACATAACAGTTAATAGCGCACTAAAATAAAATTCGATAAACACATTTATTACCAAACACGTATAGCACAACCGCTTACAGCTGTCTCCTTTTCCCAGCACAGGTATATCTCTGAAGAGTTCATTCCTTTGTTGATTTTGGTTTGGGTTTCCAATTAAGTTACATAAATAGTGGAGCAGTAGATTTTGAAAAGGGAAGCATGCGCTGTTTGAGTACCCCGTTTAAAGTCTTATGGTAAATATTGGCTAATCCCACAATTCTTTCTGCTGCTTTCCCTTATGCTTGTTTTCAGGTCTAGCAAAGGAATAAAACTGAGAGCTGCCTTAGTTCCTAGTTCAGCCCTGCCACTGTCACCGCTACCACCCCTCGCGTTCACGTTGAACACACAGAGTGTAACTTTATACCGCTTAATAAGAATAGAGGTGTACGGATTTTTGGGGTGTCAAACAGCTGTCACAAACTGTCACCTCCACAAGGGAAACCTTGGCACACAACAAATTAAACTACACTCCTTTTTGGCTGTCATTATTCACAGCCAATCAGTTGAAATGCTCCTAGTATTTCATGTGCAAATAAAACCATGAGGGGAAGACCCGCGGATCAGAATAGTGGGCCAATACATAAAACAGAGGGAACAACATGCTGTCTCTGTCCTTCTGAAGTGGCTCATCATCACCCCTGCACCAACTTTCACCAAATGAGATCTAGCCCGAGGCTATATATTAAATATGCATATCAAAGCAAATGAAAAAATAAACCTGGAGAGTCAAATTGGACAAATTTGCATGCTTGAACTACTACATTTTCAGGTAGATGCTTGCAAATGATAGCTCATTTTTTGATAGTCTTGCGTGTTTATATTAGACATTTTTTTAAAGCTTTTCCTTCTTTATGAATAAAAGTGGGTTTCTTCCTGCTGGAACCTTGTACAGTGTAAATATAAATGTGTACACACACGGTAGTTTGACTAAGCCATAAAAGAGTGTTAAAGTTTTGTTGGGAAAACAAGCTAATACACAGGGAAAAAAAAAATCCAATAAGGAGACACATTTCCCAAAACGCATGAATAAAATGTAACTATGTGATACAACTCTTCATTTCCCAGTTGGTGTTCTGGTTGCACAAATTATTGCTTCCTTTCAAAACAAATAGCAGGGGGCTAAAGTAAAAATGTTATAGCTCAAATCTCCAGGAAATAAAAGGCTTTAAATTATAATACCCAATGAAGTGGTAAACCCTAACGGGTGCAAGATAAATGGGTTGTCATATTTATTTGAGTTTGTTTTTTGGGCCACAAAAGCAAGAGGAGATTCTTCTTAGGGAAGATAATAGTTATCAAATTATCAAAATGCTAACCCCCTCCACCTCTGTCCTATCATTGTGTGTGAATTTAAATATTATAATGGAGCACTGCAAATTGGCTTGAGCATTCGCCATCTGCCAGAACCCTAAACAGGCTAGTTTATCTAATCTCTTCAATATAAACACAAGCATGCTCCATTTCTACACTTCCACTTGAAACACACTCTTGTAAAGAAACTGAACTGGAGAAACATGTACTTTTTTTTTTTTTTCTGTTGCTCTGAATCATACACAATGACCCCATATCTTTCAGGTTGCCACTCATTTCAATTTCTTTTCTAGTACTCTCCCGGAATACTTATGCACACGAATGTAGGGTTGTAAAATGCCATAAACCAAATATTTTTTAAATAGTGTCATGCCTCATAGAGTTTATTATCTACGTGTGAGATAGCTGATAAGCAGAGAAACTTTCAGGAACGTCTGCATACATTTTTTTTCCTCTCAAAATAATAGATTTAAAATGTAAGACATGGCAAAAACCTTGTCCTGCAATGTTTACCGAATACAAATGAGAAAATGAAAGCTAAGGCTTGGGTCCAAAAATATTTCCCGGGCTCTGGAACTAAGCCGTACCAGAAGGAGGGCATTTAGAAAAATTTATTATTATTTTATCTCCCAATCCAGCGTCAGTCCAGGTCTAATGTAATTATCAAATACACACACAAACAACATGTTTTCAAAGGAAACAAAAGCTCCTCGAAAGCTCATTCTCCCTGGGCTTACAGCTACTCTTCCTAACACACTGGGAAATAAAGGCAGGCGCCTGTGCAGAAAGCATGGTTAACTTCACACCGGGTGTTAAATTAATATTTCAACCGCTAAAATATTAGACTGTATCATTTAGATTATGAGTTCAATTGAATCTAAAACTGTGTAAACCCCTTTTCCCCCCAGGGATGCGTTCCTATAAATAAACTAGAGTTCACACCCACTCTTTTTAACCAGAGCTATTCCTTCCCTTTTCTGCGGTACCAGCTGCAATCTTTCCCTTCACATCCCGAAGTCTCTTCGCGTCTACATCTTTTTGAAGGATCACAAGAGCCGCTCCAAAACCCGGAAAAACAAAGGCACTCTCCTTACCACGCACACCAACGTTCAGTCCTACACACATAACACTAATTCACCAACTCCTAAAGTGTTAAAATCAACCGCTAACCTACGGTTACTCAATCATCGTTCTCTCCAGCTTTCTGTAATACATTGTTAATAATTGCTTCATCAAGGTTACTGTCTTTTATTATGAAGATGCTTCAGGCGTTTGGCAATAAGTCCATATTCTGACAATAAGTTGCTATAAAGCACAAGCATTGGAAACTCTAATGTGCTAACCCTCTTTTTTTTAATGCAATGTAGTATTGCCAATAATTCTCATCACTTGTCATCCCCACGAGAGGGGAGGGGGGAGCAAATCAGCAAACTTTCTCCCTAACTTTCTTGTCTCTGTTTCCTTACATTGCTGCATTGATTACAGAGTTGGCAAAGGAGAAGAGAAAGCACCGATCCCCGCATCAAACCGACAGTTTGCTAGCTCTCCAAGCCGCCCAGACCAGGAAACTTTACAAACCATTGCAAACTCGCTGCTCTACAGATGGAAACAGAAGGAACCTTTCGCATTTCTACAACTTTACAAAGCGAGAGGGAAGAAAGCGTAAAGATGGGACCCGAGCTTGCAAGAGGTTAGAGTACTAATGATAATAGTGCTACTAACAGACAACAGCAGCAAACCAATGAAATCGGGGACAGGTCCTCCTAAGCAGGTTAAAATCTTAAAAAGCGCCACAAAGAAATTGGAAGGACTTACATGATCGGCTAAATTTGTGGAAGATCCTGAGAGTTCTTCGTGGTCTGATTTGGAGCTGCCATCCCTTTCATCAATAACGAGGTCTATTGGCATTTTTCCTTTCAAACAACTAATGTACCGATGGCAGAAGTTATCGCACAATTCATGAACCTGAAAACAGTAACAAGAATAATAGCATCAATAATGGCAAAATATCGGATTGCAACTTTTTTTTTTTTTTATGGTAGCAAGAACAACCCTCTGATCTACTCCACAAGTAACTCTAATTAAGGGGCACAATAGTTGAAGGCAAGGAAACAATAGAGAAATTGTTGCAGCACATATTATTCTCTAGAGACTTGCCGCAGCAACAAGTTAGAGAGAGAGAGAGAGATAGTGGGTTCAGACTGGTGTGCAGAGGAAAATCCGATGTGATGATAACATCAGAACACCGGGAGCTGGACCCAGGCGGTATCTCTGGAGCCATACACAGCCCAGGCAGGTACAACTAGTCACTCGGGACGGGATCGGTTTAAACCGTGGCTAAAAAAAAAGGTCTGTGTGAGCGGCCGCCGTAAAACGGAGCTGCTCGCTGAGGCTGTGGGAAGAGCCGTCCTCGTCCCAGGGCACAGCCCCCTCCCCACGCCGCGCAGGGGCCCCCTGCCTCTTCCAAACATTTAGTGCTTGCTTGGGGTTAATACGCCTGCCAGAGCTGGAGAAAGGCAGGAGTGCTTTCATTTCTCTTTTTTTGTTAAACATATTATTTCCGAGTCAGGGAAAGAGCTTCTACTGCGGGAAGGGGTAAGAAGGATGGAAGGGGGTTTAATAATATATACATTTAATGACTCGGTTGAAATTACACTGAAAAAAAAAAATAATGCCGGGCTGGGCTGGGCATGGCTGTCGGGTGTCACATGCTCTGATGGCACAGGTTACAGTATCACACTGCGTTTCCCCTATCTCCTCTGGCCATGTTTACAAGTCATCCCAAACAGTCAAGGGGAGGGGGAGCGGGGGAAGCAGGGGGGAGAGGGAGGAAACGGCTTGCCCCCCGCCCACCTCCGTGGCTCTTACCTTTTCTAATTCCAAAAGGTGAAACCTTAGTACTTGTATTGCTTGGATCATCTGCAAGAAAGTTTTGAGCAAGGGGTTACGTGGGAGACAGGAGCTCGGGGGCTGCGCAGAGCTGCGAGCCCGAGTGGGCGAGGGGGAGAGGGGGATTGTCAGGGCGCGCAGTCATTATCCAGGATTTCAGCTCATTGGTCACGCTCGAACAATTTTGATCAACTTTAACCTAAGCACTTGATTTTTTTTTATCATATTTATTCCAGGAGCGGCGATTAGTGCTTTATTACCGCGATCTTGGAGAAAACCTCTTCCTCTTTCCCTCGCTCCCTCTCGGCACCCCGGCCCTCATCTCGGAGGGTCCGCAGGGAAGTCACACACACGCTCCCACCCCCCCACCGCCCGCGGGAGAAAGGGGAAAGGGGGGTGGGTGGGGGGGAGGAAAGGATGAATAGTTTGGCATCTTCTTTACAAGCGGATTTAGGCACTTTGAATATTGGAATCGTTCACATTAGCAAAAGAATTACGTTAGAAATCTCCAGCTCTCTCTTCTTAAGCAGTTATTTCCTTCACTTTAGCTTCCCGTGGCTTTCAAACACAGCTTTGCAATGCGCCGGGGCTCGAGAGTTTGCCCTGGCTCACTTTGAAAGTGCCAGCCCTTTGAAGCCTCTTGCCGGTAGCTTTCCAGCCCCCCGGCTCTCCCCCTCCCCTGCCCGCCCCGCCGGGGTGCCCGGGCCGCCCGCCGCCCGCCCCGCACGGCGGAGGGCGCTTGCCGGCAAGCGGGCGGTGAAGGTCGGGAAGGGCGGGAGGGGAGCGGGGCTCAGAGGGGTGAGCAGGCCCTTACCAAATTGTCCAACTCTGGATTTGAAGAAAAAAGTGGTTTTTCGGCGCGGACCTGCGAGAAGAAGGAAAAGCCGGCGTGAATTACAGCTTCTCTCCTCAGCCCTGTAACCGAATCACTCGAAGCGGGGGGGTGGGGTGGGGGGAAAACCCTGTGACAAAACCGGCCGGTACAGGTCACATCAAAATGCGGCTGGGCGCCCCGGACTCACCCGTGATGTGAACAGGAGCCTCCTGGCAGCCCGGTGCCGAGCCGGCCGCCCTTGCCACAGCGGGCCCCCCTCTTTTCTGACCCCCTGCCTTTCCCCCCGCTCCCTCTGCTTCCAAAACTCGGCCACGGTTGCCCTCACTTCCCTTTCATTCATGCGGGAGGGCGAGGGCCGTGAGGCTCAGCCCGGCAGCCTGGAGGGGTTCTCCCGGCGGAGGAGGGCGAGGGCCAGCCGGGCCGCCAGCCCCGCGACCCCGCCGCTGCCTCCCGCCCCCCCCCGGCGGCCGGAGAAGGGGCGCGCGGGGGGGTGGTGGGGGGGTTTGGAGGTGGGGGGGGGGCTGCCCCCTGCCAGCCCCCGGCCGTACGGGCCGAGGAGCTGAGGAGGTGTCGGGATGGCTGGGAAGGGCCGGGGGCGGGGGGAGAGGTGCCGGACCTGTTTGGCGAAGACGGCGATATCCTCGTTGAAGGAGTCGGAGGAGCAGACGTCCCCGCCGGCCACGCCGGGCTCCCGGGGCGTGCAGGTCGCCAGCTCGCACTTCTCAAAGACCAGAGCTAAGAGGGGGAACAACGGGTGCCTACCGGGCAGTGGCACACAAAGACAGGGGAGGGGGTGGGGGAGAGGGGGAAAGAAGAGCTCTAATCAACAAGTATTTTTGTTTTGTTTTGTTTTGTTTTTTTTAACTGCACGGACACACAGGCACGCACACACGGACACAGCCAAGCTCTGCAGCCTCGCAGTATTGCTTCGGGCAGGGCAGGGGAGAACAACGTTTTGAAATAAAAATGCTGGTTTCGGTGGCGGGTTTTGCGGTTTTGGTTTTGGGCTTGTTTTTTGGGGTTTTTTTTCCCCCTTTTGAAATTGCAATGCCCGAGCCGCATCCCCCGTGCAGTCCCCACAGCTAAGGACAAAAGTGACCTCTCCTCCAAACGCACAAGGCACCAAACACGCTCACGCAGGCAGCAGCTCAGCTGGGAATCTTACACTTTTCGCCACGGCTTAAAATAACGCGAAACCTGGAAGATCCCATCCCTACCCTCCAGCTATGACCTAAAATGAGAAGCACGGCCAGGCAAACTGCAAACTACTTAATACGTAATTTTATTTTTCAAGGGGCCTGCTAACAAAAATGTGGTGAAGTTTCCTGGCTTAGGAAGCACACCCAAGTAAAATACCAGCTGTCCAGATAAGTGAGCTGGGGAGGGGGCGGAGGGAAGGAGCACTTCGCGAAATATTTTCCCATAGTTGGTGTAGTCAGAAAAAAAAAATATTTTATCTGCGTGCTAAGTAGTAAGCATGCATTTGTCTCTTTTCCCCTTTGGTGCCTGATCAAGGCCCCACACTCTGTCATAGATGTTACTCTCTCTCCTTTTAGGATCATTTAGCATTTTTTCTAAAAGGCACTGAAGGGAATCGGTGTCATCCCCCCCAAGCAATGCCCTGGCACAGGCTTGATTTTTGCTGGGTACGTGTTTCTTTTTCCTCATGTTCTTTCTCTCTTAAATAGAAAACTCAGCTCATTTACCCCAATGTATTTGTTTCTTCCGTCTCAGGGAAGAGCTGCTTGCGAGAAGCGAATCCCTTTTATTCTTACTACCTTTCGCGACGTGAATAGCTCTTTATTTACAGTGTTGGAAGAGTGTTATTATGACACGAAGGACAACACCAGACAACACTTCTCCAACTAAAATCCAGAGCGATGAGAGTCACCTCTCCTGTCTGAACTCCTAACTGGGGCCTTTCCGAGAAAGACAAAAAATCCACAGGGGAAAAAAAGAAACGTGGAAAAAAGGGGAAAAAAGGGGGGGGGAGAAAAAAAAGAAAGACAAGGCAACAACACCTCCCCCCAGGCCAGCCCCTCTCCCCGAGAGGTCTGTTTTTCCAGGACCCGTTTCCCGTGGGTGCTGGCACCTCAGCGCGGAGTCAGGCTGGGATCGCACTCGCCCCGAAATTGCCATCAGTGGCAGTGCCACCGCGCGGGTCTCCCTGCGGAGCGGGCGGCTGGGGGGCTCCCCGGCCTCCTGCCGCCCTCCCTCCCGCCGGACCCGCCGGGGCTCCCCCGCTCCGCTCCGCTCCGGGGCTCGGATCGCCGCCGCCCGCCGCCGCGGCCCCGCGGGAGTCCCCGCCGACCGCCCCGCTCCTGCCCTCGCCGTTCCGCGGGCACCGGCGCTGCGGAGCCGGGCCATGGCGCCGGGCGGCCCGGCGGCACCTACCCGTATATCGCATCCTTGTCCCGCTTCAGGGCATCGTTGACAGCGGAGCCCATGCTGGCCGGCATGACATTGGGGTGCGGGGCGTGGGCGCCGTAGTGCTGCCCGGCGTGGAGCGGCGGCCCATGGTTGAGGTGGTGCACCGGGGGGATCGGCCGGGGGGCGTGGGGGTCCCCGTACATGGACGCCGGCACCCCTACTCCGTCCATCCCGCCGTAGTGGGGCAGCTCATCGTACTGTCAAAAAACGGGCCGGAAGAGAAGAAAGAAAGAGAAAGAGGGGAAGAGAGAGAGAGAGAGAGAGCGCGAGAGAGGGGAATAAAAAAACAAACAAACAACAACAACAAAAGTCAGAAGAGAGTAAAGCACCCGGACAGACACAAACAGAGCAAAACAAAACAAGAACAGCCACAACAGAGAGAGAAATGTGCAAAATGAAATCAACTGGGATCGGGAGCGGAGGCTGGAGAGGCTGAGGGAGGGAGTGGGGGTGCGGGGAGAGGTAAGGGGGGAAAGTGTGTGTGCCTGCCTGTGTGTGCGGGGGGAGATGGTCCTCTTCAGCACGGGCAGGAGAAACCCTAACAAGGAAACGGGGATGAAAAGGAAGGAAACGGAGGAGAGAAACTAGAGTTACTCTGCATTAGAAAGGAAGGACAAAAAAAATATATGTGTAAATGAATAAACAAGCAGAATCAAAAGCAACTGTAGAAATAAATCAACGCTGGGAAGGAGAGAGGAAAGGTAGGGTGCATCGGGGGAGGGGAGGGGGAGATAAAGGGGGAAATAATCTGAAAGTTACCAGAAACATTATTTAGTAGCAATTCCCCTTGTCCTTGTCAAAGCCAGAGACAAAAAAAAAAAAAAAAAAAAAAAAAAGAAGCAGCTATATGTGTATACATATATATACGTTCGTATATACACAGAGACACATATGTATTTCTTAGTCTTTCCTAGGCAGCGGCAGTAACGGCGGCAGCAGCAGCAGCAGCAGCAGCAGCAAGCTTTCCCCTGTGAAACCCGTGCTACTGAGCAGGCAGAGAGCAGGGAAATCGCGCTGCTGGGGGAAAAGCTAGAGAGGAAAAAAAGCGTGGAACAATTGCAGAGAGAGACACACACAGAGAGACACTCACGCACACACACAAAAAGCTAGTGAATAATTTTTGCTGCTATTTTTTAATAGTGGCCGCCATCATCATCAGCAACAGAGGAGAGCAAATCGGACAGGCCCCTCTTAAGAGAGGATTTATATATAGGTAAGTGTTGGAGATTTAAACCTACCCTTTGCGCCATCAGTCTGCGCTCCAATAAACTCCTGGATGTGTCGTATATTTAATATCCCAGTCCAGCAAAGAAAGTGATTTAGAGTGAAGAAGATTCCTTTTTTTTTTTTTTTGCAACCCACTTATAGACTTCTCCTATCCTCCAATATGGGTAAATAATAATAATAACAACAACAATAACAACAACAATAATATATAAAAAACAGTCAAGAACCACGATGAGTTTCTGTGTTTTCTTCTTTTTTCTCTCTCTTTCTCTCTTTCCTTTTTCTCTCTCTCTTTTTCCTTTTTTCTTTCTCTACGCAAAAAAAAAAAAAAAAAAAAAAAATTGTCAAGCCCCCAAACTGAAGGTTACGATCGGCCCGTCAGCAACCCACATGTAACCAAACTGTCGTGTCTCATGGCTTTTTGCCACTCCAGCTGTCAATCAAAGCCAGGGAATGTCAAGGTAGTGAATGAATGATGGTTGATGATGATGAAGAAGAGAGGAGGAATCTTTTTAACCCCGGTTTCTTCTTCCAGTAACTCCGCGCTCGGGTTTTTGCCTTTTAGGATCGCTATAGGGTTGGTCTTGGTCTTTTTTTTTTTTTTTTTTTTTTAAAAGTACTGTGAAGGGGGGGTGGGGAGAGATGCGAAGAAAAATTGAATAGTTTGCAAAGCCCGGACTTCCCCCCTCTCTCCTTTTTTTTTTTTTTTCCTCTTTTTTTTTTCTCTCTCTCTTTTTTTTTTTTTTTTTTTTTTTTTCCCCCTCCTCTTTCCTCTCCTCTCCTCTCTCCTCCCGGCCGGTATTTTGTCTCCCTCTCCGCCTGGCTCCCTCCGGGATGAGTGAGTGAGTGTCAGCGAGTGCTGGCAGGTTGGCTGCCGGCTGCCTTATAGAAGAGGCTCAGTTTTGCGGCGCTGATCGGCGGGAGAATGAAGTGACGGAACCCGGAAGTAGTGGTGGCCATAGCCAGTCCTGCAGCGCGGCGGCGGCGGCGGCGGGGAGCGGCGGGGCAGCGGCGGGGCGGCGGCGGGGCGGCGGCGGCGGCGGGGAGCGGCGGGGCAGCGGCGGCGGCGGCGGCGGCGGGGCGGCCCGTCCGGCGGAGCGGCGGGGATGCGCAGCGCAGCGCGGCGGCGGGGCGGCCGCGGCGCCGCGCGGGGGGAGCCGCGCAGCAGCCCCTGCCCCGAGCGAAGCAACGCGTGTAGGAAGGAGCGAGCGAGCGTGCGAGAGAGAGGGAGGGAGGGAGCGAGGGAGGGAGGGAGGGAGGAGGAGGGAGGAGGGAGGGGAGGAAGGACAGGGAGAGTGCGTGTGTGCGAGAGGGGGGGAGAGGCAGGGGAAAACTGCAGAGAGCGAGAAGAAAAGTGCGATAGGAGCCCAGCCCCGGGTTTGGCTTGCGCTAGGTTATTTGAGCGGCAAAAAAAAATATACCTTTCCGATCGACCGCGATGTTTGAGCGTTCTGGCGGGCGCGCTGACGAGTTATTTATTTAAGTCGCCGGCCGTCGCCGCTGCCGCGGACGGTGCGCGGGTCCGGGGGCACGGAGAGAGCTACAGCGCGCGAGGGGGCCGCGCAAAGTTGCTCTTCCCCGGGAAGCGAGCCCGCTCCGGCCGAGCGCTCGCCCCTCCGCCAGCGCGGTGCGGGGCACGCGTGGTTTCTCTCCTCTGACCATTCATTGTGCTTTTCTAAAAATTAATTTTCCAGGGCATGAAGAGAACGCCTCGTTCAAACCGTGTTTGGCACCGCTCTTCATTAAGTGATCGCTGCTATCAAGCACGCTGTGGATGTCTTGGGGGGGGTGGGTGGGAGGGGGGGCGAGGCGGAGAGGCGGGAGGGAAGAGGGGGAAATCCCTTTTAGTTTTGCGATTAGGCTGCCAGGCTTTGAAAAGGGCTTAAAAACAAAGTCATGCTCAGCCTTTTGTAGGAGAGATCCAGATGTTACGTAGATTTTTTTGTTGTTGTTGTTGTTCGCATGTTCATTTTGAGCGGATCCGGCGGTGAGCGCTGTATTTACGTGTGTATGTTGCTGGACTTTGCGGTATATCGCCGTTGCGCTTGTGGAATGTATGCTGAAGTATTAGCTCGGTAATGCCTTCTAATGGTAGTGCTAATTACAGTGGGGTTATTTAGCAAATTAAGTGAGATGATGCACCCCCCACCCTTGAGCACCAAATGAACTTTTCCAAGCACACACACACACACACACACACGTTAATTTTGGTGTGTTTCTCTCGCCCAATCACTTTGCTGGAGCTAAACCATGCCTTACCTCAGAACAGTCAATTACCAAAGCTACCCGGGATCATCAATCATGGGGGATGCTTGAAGTTTAGGGGAGGAGCGATGGTCAAACTATCGATTGCTGCAGTTTTGTCCTCCCCAACCCCCCACCCTCGTTCACGGTCCCCTGCACATAAAATCTAAAACAGACTATCCCGTTAATAGTGGGATTTATCAATGATTATGTACCCAGTTGTGAATGTGGCCTTATACATAGAGGGCTTTTAAAAATACACGGCAGAAAAATATGATTTATTCGGATAGGTTTTGTTTGGGTTTGGTTTGCTTTTCGTGATGATGACGAGGGTTTTAAGGTTTTTTTTGTTTTTTTTTTTTTTTTAAACTTTAAGAAAATGACTCAAGAGGTAGTTATAGATATTTGGCCTGATTTTAATAGGCGTAGGGAATGAGCTCCAGAGGTCAATAAACCCCTCCAAAATGATGAATGATTGAGTACCTGTGATGATGATAGTGATTACCGGAGCAATTAAACAGTTTGATTAAATGAGCCATCATAACAATGATGTCTGCGGGAAATCAGCCCTCACATATAAAGAAAGATAGTGTGGAGGGCTGACAAACGCCAGTGGGCATTCCTGCGTGTTCCGATAGCGCCGAGCCCTGCAGAGCAGGGCTGTATTTACAAATATGGGGGGAATACGGAGAAAAGTCCCTCTCCTACTTTTAGCCAGAGTTGCACCCTGCTTAAAACCCGCCAGAAGCCGGAGAGCAGACCCGTGTTTTTTTTCCTAGAGGATCTCCTCCAAGATTAAAGCTAGTCCTAAGAGCAACCGAATTGCTGTGACTGACTTTCACGGGACTGTAAAGAGAGGTGAGTAAAAAAGCCCTTAGTATGTAGATCTCTTTCAAGCAGTGGTTAAGTCGATTCATTTCGCAGGGAAAAAGCCAGTCTTCTTGTGCAGTATTTTATACTCTGTCGTATAAATCGGTAACGTAATTCAAGATATTCATGGTAATGAATGCTTGGCTAATCCTTTGGGTGCGCGGAGACCTACAGAGCAGTAGGTTATGCAAATCCTTTCCTACTTTTACAGCTGTAGTTTTCTAACAGATTTTTTAAAGAGATCTAGTCATCGGTGAATGCTATTTTTTTTTCCTCCCCCCCCCCCCCAGCCCCCCGTCCCAAAGATGCCAGATTTCTAAACTTAAGTGGAATCATTTGGTTGTGATATAGCCCATACAGCCAGCTTAGAGGAAGTGTTTTAAATATTTGTAGCTTCCAAACTTGTTTTTTAACCGAGGCAGTACAAACCCGGAGCCTTGCCTCTTGAGATATACAAGTGTGTCTCATTTCAAATAGTTTCGGTATCACGAAAGAAGAGGTCTTTCCTCATAACGTGGCCGCGCAAAAGTAATCTAGCTCCAGTGTCGGCTCCATGTATTTGTTCAGACCTCAAGCTGTGGGAGAAGTTCATCAGTTTTCTTCTTAAAAAGAAGTTTTTAGATTACTTGGTTCCCGTAGAAGAAAGCGCTTGATTGCTTAGGGTATAATTTTAGACCTGGTTTTATTTTATTTTTTTTTCATAATTCTATTTTTCACAGAAGTTCCTGTAGATCTCGGTTCTCTTGACTAAGAAATTGTTAGAAAGCAATCTAAAATCATAGCTGCAAAAAAAGCAGCCAAAGATTTTTGCAGTGTTCAATGCTGCTCCTTTCACTTGTTCCTTTTTTTTTCTTTCTTTCTTTTATTTTTTTTCCCTCCTAAACTAATTAACCCCCTGCGTTGGTTCGCCCTGCTGTGCATGTATGTAATCTGGGACAGGAACCAACTTTTAAAAATTATTTTAACTTGATGGAAAGTGAAATTTCATATGGTAAAAGAAGGGCTTTCATGTTCCTCTTGTGTCTTTTTTTCCCCGTGAAAAGAGTTGAAGCCTTTTTCCTCTTCACTATCGCAGTGGATTAAAGCACACAGAGAACATGGTTTATAAAGCGCTACAGTTTAGCCATTAAAAAGGAATCTCAATTTAGCGCCCTTAAGTGAAGGTACTCAGCTATTAACAAAGATGCTGTTGGGAAATCGGAGGAAAATGGGATACGTGCGTGCAGGGGGTGGGGGCTTCCACGTTCTTAGGTCATTTTTTATTTACTTCTCCCCCTGCCCAGCCTGGTGAAATATTTCTTCTAAAATACAGAAAATCGGGAAAACTAAATTGGCTAATTTCCATTTCTCGTGCATCACTTTCACAGCGAAGGCTGTTTCCAGGAAAAGTGGGAGAGACGAGTCGGTGGGGTGTGTGCGCGCGCGTTTGGGCTTTTTTCCTTTTCCTTTTTTTTTTCCTTTTTTTTTTTTTTTTTTTTTAGATCGGCTCAAAAAGTCCAAAGAGAAATGAGGTGTCCGGTATGGAAGTGCATCTCAGTCAACAGCCAGCTCCTTTTGCCGAGGCTGGAAATGGTTTTAACAGGCGGTAAAATTTCATCTTGTGGTGTCAAATTGGGGTCAGTTTGGGGTTAGCGCTCTCAGTGTCCGAGCAGGAGCTGTCCAGCTGTGTGGGGATTCATTAAGGGCAAAAGATCCGTTTCAAGAAAAACAATACAAAGACAATCAGAGGGCTAAAGATCCTCTTCAAATCGCATTTTACAAGTGCACCAGAACAAATATGGACGCTGAAACCTATTCCCTTCAAACTCCCAAATCGGCTTCTTAGCCCTTGGAGGGAGTGAGAGAGAAAATCCTCTAAAACTTAAGAAGAGTCTGTTTTCAATCAGCCTTTCCGAAGTGTGGCATCTTAGTCCTTTGCTGGCTTTGAGACGTGCCTCTCTCGCTCGCTCGCTCCCTCTCTCTCTCTCTCTTTTTCCACAGCCTTGCAAAACGCGGATGGCACAACAGGTAATATTTCAGATTTCAAGAATGTATTCCACCGGGGATCTTAAACCAGTGTTTTGTACGCGCGTGTGTGCCTAGCGCAAGATTTCATGCAAATAGAAAGTTGGTGGGGTTTTTGGTTTTGTTTTTTTTTTTTGGGGGGGGGGGGGGGCGGGGGGGAAACAAGGCGCTCTTGCACGAAATCCTATTGGACCCCTTTGGAAATTTTCTGCACTCCTTGTAGGCGATGCTCCGGTCTGATGGGTAATTTAGGATAGATTTACTTTACGGTTCCTAGCATTTGTGGAAAGCACCTATTGCTAATCTGGTTTATTAAATTCGCGTGGTTTAAATCCTCTTAGCGTCCCTACATCTGTTAGAACAATTGACGCCTTGCTACAGGGACAAATAACTTGAACCTTAATCTTGTTTGTAACTTTATTCAGTGTTTGTTTGTTTGTGCTTTGAGTTCAAGTATTTTTGGGTGATGCCATTGTGTTCGGAAACAGATAGGCTACATTTGCAGGCAAAACTTCCCATGGACGGGCTAAGGATATCGCGGGACAGGATGAAAAATTTTGAATATTTGAACTGGCATTTAATCTTGAACTATCATTCTAGGAAATGTGTCATATTTAATGAAGAAACCAATACGCCTGGTAAAATGTGGCCGCGGGATTACATCACCATGACTCCGTGGTAAAAATCCACGGGATTTTTTCTTTTTGTTTTGCTCGCAAGGCGAAGTGTGGGGTGTAAATAGTACCTTTTCCTTTTTACAATCCGGATTATGCTACAGTTCAAACTCCCACCCCCAAAATCGCTCTTTACCACACTTCCCTTTGCCTTTACGGCTGGTTCTTACAACTTGAGTCACTTTTTATTCGTCTCAGCCCACTTTGATTCGCCTCCGACTTCCCGCAGCTGCAGGGACTTTCGAGGTCCCATCTCGGGTGCCCCTGTGAAATCATGCACATTTTAGCTTCTGCAGATCACTGGGTTCATTTAGCTCCTCACCCTGACCCCCCCCCCTCTCCTGCCAATAGTATACTTCACTTTTCAGCAATCTATTATTTTTTCGAAAAATCTTTCCAGCCCAGAAAGTCAATGGTAGCCCATCAGGGTGAACTTTTCTTGACCTCGACTGAGGTATGACTGAGATCTTTGGGAGCTGGATTAGGAGGAGGTTCATTTACTTACCTGTTAACTTCTCTTTTAACTCTCTTTCTTCCACCCCTCCCCCCCCCTTTTTTTTTTTAAGGAAAAAAAAAAAAAAAAAACACACCAAAACCACGAAGCAAGAACGATCCGGGGGCTTTTTCCCTTCCCGAACTCCCTTTATCCCCCCCTCCCCCGGGCTACAGGGCTCTAACCCGCCGCTTGCGGGATGTGCGTGTCCCCCCCCCTCCTTCCCTCCCTCCCCGGGATGCCTCTCCCCCGGTGCGGCGGAGCCATCGGCAGCCCTCTAGCGCTATCTGGCGGGGCTCCAACACGGTCCCGCCGCCCCGCGTCGCTCCGCGCAGATCCACGCAGGGCCCGGCCTGCCGCGGAACGCGGCAGGCCGGGCCCTGCGTGGATCTGCGCGGAGCGACGCGGGGAGCCTCCCGGTGCAGGACGCGGAGCCCCTTCTCCGCACCTCCGCCTCCCGCGGGGGTTTTTGGGCGCTTGGCGTTAGACGGGAGCTGAGCTTTTATTTTTATTTTTATTTTATTTATGTCTCGGGCTGGGAGGTTTGTAAAAGTGAAGCCCATAAACGGCCGGCGTGCCTCTTTCCATCGTAAACCAGAAGGAGAAAAATACCTGTCAGGGGCTTCCCACTAACGCCGCGCTTCCACCAGGGTAGTTAAAAATCTAGTTTGCATTTGTTCGAAGAAGCCCGAAGCGTTAACAAAATCCATCTTTCCAATGTGACACCGTAACAAAAAGGACAGTTAGGGCAAACTAAATCGCTTTAGTGCAATATCAGAGCATCCGAGAAGCCTCTAAACTCTCCTCAGAGCTCTCTGTTCTCGCTCCCTCTAAATATTCACTTTTGTTCTCCAGCTGCCTATAAAACTCCAGAAGAGGAGCGCTCTCATTTTTACACTAGAGTTCTCAGTCCGGAGAGAACAATATCCTCCTACCTCTTTTGAAATGATACGGAGAGTCTCGCAACACACAGGCGATCACTCGAAGCACGAATCTTACACCCCCCCCCTTTTTTTTTTTTGTTTTGCAAGAGCTGCTCGGCCCATTGTTTGAAGTGGGATTCAGCGCGCAGCCCGAAGAGAAAGGAAAAAAAAATAATAATAAAAAAATAATCTTAGGAGCCCGCTTTGGTATTGCATAGAGAAAGAGCTGACAAAATATTATAGCGTGTTTCCTAGAAGTACGTGATGAGAGCCCGCCGTGTGTTCCCGAAAGAGAGGGATTTTCCCCCCTACCCCCTAAAAAGATTGTGATCGCCTTTGTACGTCTTTCTTTTGATCCCACAAAGAGAATGCAATATACATATATGTGTTTGCTCTCCATACAAGAGATGCAAGGGACCGTACAATGGAATATACGGCCGGTTAGTCCTCATAATGCTTAGTTTTGCTGTAATTAATTGAAAACAGTTATTAGGTCGTCATTGGCAATAGCGTAAATAATTGCAGCAGATTTTTACTTAAAATTGACCGGTCACAGAGTGATAGATCGATTCGAGGTATAAAAATGATGTATCAAAACATCAATGTCGATTATTTGAAATATTGTAGTCGAATCTTTTTATTGCTTCATCGGTTAAGTGTCTGAAAGTGCTGTGTTCCAACATATATTTATGTTGTCAATACTGTCAAAACTGTCAGTTTTATTACAGTGGATTTGTAATACATTTCGGATTTGCTCATTTACATAAAATGTCCACCCCAGATACCCCCTCCTTTTCCCCATCTCTGGAAATCTATGTCAGTTTAATGAAAGGATTCAGGACTCATAGCTGAAGAGAAAAAAAAAAAAAAAGTGGAGATATTGCTCCATTAAGTCCAATTTAAACATCCCTTTGGAAAGCTTGGGCTATTTCTAACTTGCCATAAGAGGGAATTCCCCCCCCCCCTTATTTCCCCAGTAGAATTTAAATACTTTTCTACCCTCGCACCTAGATTAAACCCTTCAGGAGAACTGAGAAACTGTACAGGGAGGCAGAGACGAGTCAAAGCACACCTGTGAATGCCGAAACCCTCCCAAAGAGAGCAACAGCCCCCCGAACCGCGCACACACGCGCGGGGGGTTGGATCCTGCTAGAAAGAAGGAGACAAAAGAAGCAATAAATATGTGTGTGATCCTTTCTTAACGGTTTGGAGCCCAAAGGAAAAACGCAAATTGGAAGCGGTATTGGGCATTTGCTGCCCCCCTCGTCCCCATTTTATCAGGCTCTGACCCGGTCTGATTATTCTCTTTAAGCGTAAGCGCTGATTTTTTTTTTTTTTTATTAGCATGGTCTCAGACACCTCTCTAATTTTCTCCGAGTCCCCAGCTGAGGGATGGAAAAACTCAGGAATAAATAAATCCATTCACACACTAAACTCTCTTCGATCGAGCAAACAGTGAAATTAGCCAAGTAACTTTATTCCCCACCCCTTTCGGAAGGATGAGGTTGTTTTAAAGGCGTTGGTAAGATGGACCTGAAGTGTGTGTGTGTGGTTTTTCTTTCTTTTTTTTTTTTTTTTTTTTTTTTTTTTTCCTAGGGATATGTATGTTTAAAGAGATGCTGAAGAGATATGTGAGTTCACGGGGAAGAAGGCAAGGTTGGTTTGGGGAACGGCAGCGCGCCTGGCAGGTATTTTAATGACCGTCCCTTCCTTTGAACACTTCCAATTTCTCTGCTTCTTTTCATCCGGAATATCTTCCCCAGACCAAGTATGATTTCTGCTGTAATTCTTGTGTGTGTTTGTGATCCCTTCTGAGGTAAATTGAGAAGTAAGCTGCGCAAAAGGAGGAAATCGCCCCTGGGGTGCTTTGTTTACTTTGGTTTGTAAAATCCTGCTAGGAGATGGTTTCCTCAGTGTGTGGCAAGTGTTTCTTCAAGAAATTCATCAGCCCTTCTACAATTACTTCGAGCTCCGAGGGAAGAGAGCTGCCATCACTTTCTCACATCCCAAGGTGTTGCATGGAGGAGAGAAGAAAAGGCTGGCGCATTTAATTATAATGGGGGGGTGGGGTGGGGGGAACGGGGGCTGCAGAAAGCCGTCCCAAGCCTGTACCTGGAAAAGAAAAACCTGCAAGGGTATATTCGGGAGACGTGTGCCATTTAGAGATGGGGAAAAGTACCCCATCTTGTGCAGTAATTAGTCTGAACAATAAACATAATTGGAATAAAATCAGTTGGAAATTCCTGCGTTTTTAATTACGTTTCATTTTGTGGTAAGCCGTAAAATTATGAATGCCTCTCAATTAAACACTATCCACTTGTAAAGCATTTAACAACAATTATTCCTTAATCAGTTGGAATGTTAGCCACAAATGATGCTGTTAAACATCAAAGGGACGCCTTAGACGTTACCTTTTAGTCATAAGTAAGAGGATTAATTTCTATAATTAGAGGGGATAAATATGTGCATAAATACATCTAATTTTTTTACACGTTCTCGTCCTATCTGGGAGAGGCGCCGGTCTTTGACATTGCCTGCACTCCTAGCTCTCCCCCGGCTCAGAGGAGGCGACCCCGGGCGCAGCGAGGTGCGACCCCCCCCTCCCCCGCCTCGGGAGGCCCGATCCTGCGCGCCGCTCCGCGCCGCTCCTCCGCGGGCTCCGGCACCCCCCTCCCGCCACCGCGCCGGGGTCTCGGGATGGGGCCCGCCACGGGCACGGGGCTCCGGGGCAATCTGCAGCCCTCCTTCGCTTTTATTTACGTGTTTTTTGTTTTTGTTATTGGTTTTGTTTTTTTTTTACAGCACCTGGGGTCTACCTGGCGTTTCAGTTCCCTCGGGGATAATTTGCTGCCCCCAAACGCAGCTCGAGATTTGAGTTGAATACCGCAAATAAAATTAGCATGACCTTGATTACACCCTGTATGAATATCTCATTTACCTAATGACTTTATGTCACGTACGCAGAGGGTCAATTTCCTTTTAACCTTTCCCATTGCTGCAGTAAGCATTCTTTTATAATCAATGGCTGTTTGAATAATCAATTCACATTTTATGATCCCTGACAAACTCAATATATGTGTGCCTTGTTTCAGCAAAGCAGCCGGCCCTTCCCCGCGCTTTTTTTTTCACGTCCGAAGAGTTTGCGGCGGGGTTTCCCGGCTCCCCGGGGAGCCGCCCCGGGCCGCGCAAACCCGCCGCTGCCGGGCTGGCCGGGAAGGCTGAGCGGACGCTGCGCTCCGCCGCCGCGCAGAGCCCCGCCGCCGGGCAGCCCTGCCTCCGCGGGAGGATGCGCCCCGGCGGAAAAGCGCAGGGCTCGGGGGGTCACGGCGGCGGCCGGCAGCCCCTTGCACCTCTCTAGCGCTGGACGTGCACTCTCACGTGTTTTTCCAACCCCTCAACCCCAAAATACGCGCTTTTTCCGCTTTCTCCCCTCGTCCCACTCGGTGTCCTTCCTAGGAATGTGCGCAGCAAAACTCCGTGGCCCGGGATCGTCCCCCCTTTTTGCCTTGGCCGGGACGGTCAGCCGCGGGGGCACGAAGTTCTCCCGGCTCTGAAGCCGAAGGCGGGCGACTGCCGGCCCGCCCGACCTCCTGAAGGACTTCTGAGGGAAGCGCGGTGTCCTGGGCCACGTCGGCACAGGGGAAACCTTGAGTCAATCCTTGACTCGGATTAACCGTCCCGCTGAGGTTCCCGAGTCCCTCACTGCCACCAGCCCCCTTTATCGCCTCTCCCAGTTGTCTCCAGGCTTGGGGCCGGGATGCTTGTCCCAGGAGCCTAGCCCTCAGCCACAACCCGAGTGCCGAAGAGCAGGCGGGAGGGGAGGGGGGTTAGGGCAGGCTGAACTTTGCAAGTGTTTTTTCTATAAGTAGCTCACAATTGCTGTGATCTATGGTGTGAGGCAGGAACCGAGACTTATTGCAACCCCGTTCCCTCTATTGGATAATTAATGCTGATTCATAGTGGTTTCTACCTACGAATGTGTGTTTCGTTTTTCTCTGCAGGGTCCATGGTTCTTTGGTATGTTGTTATTCCCTGAAAGGTAATTGCACTTGATATTCTCTCGGGGAAGGCTCATTAGCCAAGGGCAGGGTGGCGTTGCCAATCTCAGACTCTTTCAACAATTCAATGCAAACATTTGCCCCAGAGGTTTAGTACAGCACTCCCAGCTCACGAAACAGCCCTTGGATACAGCATTTCCCCTAAGAAGCCTTGGTTCTAAAAAGAAGCACACACATATATATTCTCTACCCAGGCAGGAAACATTTTAGTTTAGGGGTTTTTAGCTTAACTCCTCACTGTAAGCGGTCGCAGCTACGCAAGAGGATTAGGCATGTTGCCTTGGACTGCAGGACTTCTCCCGCCCTATTATCAGAAGACGCTCAGGACACAAACATGGACGAAATAGCAGAAAAGACACATCTCCCACTCCTCTGTATGCACTCCTTTACACTCTCTTAAGATTTACAAAATGCATGTCGAAAACACTTTTCCACTGCCCACCATTACAGACCTACACTTGACTCCTTTCTCACACATGCCTGCTGTCATCTCTTTGGCTCCTTTCATCTCTCCTGCTAAATTAATTACTTCACTAATGCAAGGCAATGAAACTCAGGTACAAGGTAAGTTAGGGAACACACATTACTTATTACATACTATTTTATGAAGGCGAGCCCTCTACGATTGTTCTCATTTTATTTTTTCCCCTCTGTTGTTCGTCATTTTGAAAATCTTATTCTTCCAATTGAATCTTGGCAGGTTGAGCAGGATGACTCGCAGTAACATTGCAGGGAATTCTCCAGCTCTCACAGGAGAAAATGGCCCCCACAGGACTGATGAAGAGGAAGCAGAGGGACAACATCTAGGCTTAACAAGTTCTCAGACATCACAAGGTTTTCCATGTTAGAATAAAAGAATCTAGGTATCCGCATTCATGGACAGTTCGATGGTATATTCTCCCTGGTAGTGGTGTTAAAGAGCAGAGACTGCTCCTAGTTCCAAACAACGAACCTTATGGCTAAAGTGTACCTTTAACCAACTTACTGTGTTTACATACCTCCATTCACTGCGTTTTTCCCATCACAGTTAGCCAATAAACTCAAAGAGCAAAACTCGCCTGTGCAGTATCATCACTGACTTTAATGTTAGTACATTAGGGAGAAAATTGTCCCGCAATTGTCACTACGCCACAAAAGTAGGTCTGAAAGACCAGACACCGAGATGTTGCTGGTTTTAATCCTCACTCATCAGAAGGGCCTTGCCTATTAGGGGGACCAAAAGTTCAAAACACACCAAAAGTTGGCAAAAGACTTCAGCGCTGCGAATCTCTGTCAAGAACGTTTTCCATGCTGACAGCCTTCAATACCTTCAAGCCCAAACCTGTGTCCCAAAGTCCTGTTGACTGAAGGAGAACATGAATGAAGGACACAGGGCAGGATTCTGCAAGGTGGTTTTGCAGGATGCTAAGTCTGCCTGTGTGAGGTACTCAGCTTTCCGGGTCCTACTGATAGTGAATGTGGACGGTCACCACCCTCGTAGTAAGGCCTCAGCACAAGAAAATATCAGTTCTTCAATTCATACTTTGGTGATTCACAGCCATGGGTTTTGTTTGGCACTTTAAGTATCTCTTGTGTCATGGTGGTACATTCTGCTTCTTCAAAAGTGTTTTTCAAAATGAGGAGGCTTTTCAGTGATGAAACATGATCAAGTTAATGTACTAATAGATTTCATTTTTAAAGTACATGCTAAATTTAAAACTTGTCTTTTAAGCATTTATAAACCATCACTAACAGTTCTATTGATCAACAACATAAATAGCTCTAGAAGAAGCTTTTCTTTGATGTAGATAAACATAAACAGCATTGAAAAAACAGCACACAAGTGATTGTCCTGTAGTCTTACCTTGAGGCTATATTATGATCACAATAAGACATATCTAGGCATGTGTCATACTGGATAATACTATTTCTTGGGCGTTTGAGGGCACACGACTTTACCTTGGACTTCACCACAGCTGAGACATGCCATTTGAAAGCACGGTCCTGGCATCACTGACAAAAAGCCCTGCTAAGCTACATAGAGTTATTAACCTATATATGAGATATTTTTAAAAATATCCCTTTACATTAAATTCTCAGATCATCTTATTTCTATTATTCATGTGCAAAGCTAAAAATAAACATTTGAAATAGTTTTCTCTTTTATGGAAGAGCTGGTAAAACTACTCATTTGAAATGAACTCTTGGATGAACGCGGCCACGTTTTCTGGGCTCAGATCTCTTATTCCCAGCTGGGAACCCCACATCAGATCAGGGCAGTACAATCAATCCTCAGAGGGACAGTGCTCTTTACTTCAAAATATTCACCATGAGTAGCTTAGGCAAACAGTTTCCAGCCTAAGAGTCATTCACAATATGTTCATTTGGGCTTTTCATTTCATTACTCTTGATGTGTCACTGGTCACCTATCATCACACTTGCTCTATTTCCCAATAGGTTGGTTGAAATTATTTAAACAGGAGACTAAATGAATAGTAAAAGTGCCCAAGCAATATTCCTGTCTGTGTCTGCATGCCTGCCTTTGGTACAGGTATTCATCCAAAGCTTGATACTGCCCCCGTTCCATTTGATAAGAGCAGGATTTGATTCATGAAGGAAATGTATTCACCTAATACTCGTTCAAAGAAAAATCCCGCTTGCTTTAATGTTCACGTACATGATCGCAAACATGATCAAAACAAGAGCCATCTGAACCCCCTAGAGCTGCTTTGTAAATAGGGTTGCAGTATGAACCCAGGAACATAACCAGTTTTGTCACTGTAGGTTAATTTCAGCTTTCAAACATTACGGAAAATCATCAATTGCCTTTCTTCCCCCGGCCCTGGTTTAACTTCAGATCACTTCCCTTGGCAAGCGGCTTTTGATACTCGAGTAAGATGATATTGTTTGATCCAAAAGTAAATTTCTTTTTGCTGTTTCCAGATTTCACTCATTGAAGAAGGTCCTGTCTGCAGCCAATATGTTCATGGTAACTGTTTGTTCCCGAAATAACCATCTAGCAAGATTCTTAGTATTTGAGAGGGGCATTGCTTTCATTAAATAATCCTCCATACATGGGAGAAACGATGCAGAGATCTCAGTCCTGCTTTCCTTGGGCACTTAGCTGTTCAACAGACTTTTTAAGGTTAACAAGCATACAAAGAACGGGATTTTGGACCCGCTGTGCTACAGTTATTACATTTCTAGATGGATTTTTTCTTGTTTCCTGGGAAAGGGTATATTGTTATATCAGTATTCTTAGATTGGGGAATTATTCTATCAGATTTACCACAGCCACAAACAGAAGTCAAATGAAGTATTTTTTTTTTCCTTTGATAACAAAGTGTTACCAGTAAACACTTATAAGTTAGAGGAATAAATTCTTAATTTTTACTCAAATCTGAAGATCTGAACTCTCCTAAAGCTTCGAACATTAGGATGCAAGGGTTTAGTCTTGATATTTCTTTCTGAATAAAATGCTGAATAAAACCCTTGCTGTTCCAATGAAACACGCTAAACAATGTTGATGTGAACTCAGGGGTAGAGCGAAAACAGTCAGGAAGAGTTCATGGACCTCATTCTCTTCTCTTCACTTGAGCAGGAGAAACTCCAGCGAACGTAATGGAGTCACAGTGATATAAAACTGTAGTAGGTTGAGGACTGCACAACTTGTGTTTAACTAGACGCTATTACTTTAAAAACAGAGTTTACTTGACTAAACAATCTGCAAATAAACACAAAACAAAGGGCAAATGAGACATATTACAAGTAAGCATGCATGCAAAAAAGGTAAGTGCAAATTAGATTTGAATATTCATGAGTCACAAATCATTGACAGTTTGAAATAATGCAAAACAGCTTTATAAATGGGGTTAAGGCAAGGGACACCAAAGAAAGGCATTGCTAAATCAATAGCAATTTGATTGTGCATATACTTGTAAATTGTGGTTACAGTTTTTGTGACACGGGAGAAAAATACCGCACGTGTAGGAGAGAAGGGACACATAAATATTCTTTTTGAATGTGTTATATTTTTGCAATTCAGCATGTACTTGGAGACCTGCCATGTATAAAGTGACCAGATATCATTTTTTAATTTTTTCCCCCAAGAGAATTATAGTTTCCTTTGAGCATCCAATCTCCTGTGTTGTGTTGCTTAGTATGACAAAAAATTCAGTTGTCAACAATACCTGAACAGCAATACTGTAAAATAGAATAATTACTTACTTCACTTGACTTCAGTAGAAGGATCACCTGCTAATCAAAGTACTGTCATAAAATCACAGCCAGTGGAGGTTATCTACTTGTTTTAGAGAATTTAGTTCTCCAAAGTGGGAATCAGATGAGTTGCAAGTCTCGTAGCAAATTGCCAGAGCACAGGGATTTAAAAGAATGATAGCTTGAAGGACGGCCAGCCTGACCATTTAAATCAGAGCTTCTTCATTTTTCTGGCTGTAAGCATCGATAAAGTATTGGAACTCCTGTCTTACTTGTGAGTTCTGCGGATATTTGAAATTGAATGGTTTAAAATGTTGATGAGAAGACAGAACCAAAAGGCAGAACTGCCAGAAGTAATCTGCCTGTTTAAAATTACTCCAGGGTGTTTGTTTTTACTAAGGGTTTATATTTTGATTACTTAACACTCATTGTAATATACCGACTGATTCCCTTCCTTCAACGACCTTTATATCCAGTGTGACATCCTCACTCTTTGGCGTGACAGATGAAGCTTCTCTGGGTCAAGTGAAGCTAAATATATACATTTACCAATACGTATAGCAAACCCAAGCAGGGATGTCAATTTGGAAATGGTATAGGGTATTCTGGTTCTTTAAGAAGTAGCACATGACTTCTTGCAGTGCTGCCTTTAAAAGCATCCACTCACATGAATGAAGCTGGCAATTAACTCGTGTCAAAACACTGTAGAAGGAGAAACCCAGATGTCGAATAACTTAGGAACAGGATAACCTCATGTCCTCCCCAATCCCCTAGATGAGCTTGTCAGAAGCTGACGTGTCTCGTGCCATCACAATATAGAAAGATACCTGTATGTGTCATGTATAAATTCAGAGAGCTTTCTGCAATAAATTCTTTAAATCTGTGTATTCCTCAGCATGAATAAACAACAGATAAGTTAGAAAGAGTCACTCGGGGATGTAAAAGGCCAGATTACCATTTCAGGAACATTCCTCCTTTAGAATCTGTGGGGAGAGAAATGAATCTCTCTTTAGGAAGAGCAAAAGGGAAAGTTATCTCGTGGCCATAGCAGAGAGCTTGAAATCAAGAGTCTTAGATTTTCTTCTGGCTCTCTCACTGTGACTGGCCAGGTTTATCAGAGGTGAATTGTTTGCCTCCCTCCATATCTACAATACGAAGCTCACAATACATAGCTTTGTGGTGCTCCGACAGGGAATTATAAGAGAACAGGAGATTCTCTGATGAAGGGGTACCATTATATGCCCAGTACATTAACTTTGTAATCCCTGTTCAAACCTCTATCTTTAGATTATATAATACTGCAGGTTTTGTCTGTTTATAACCTCTTGCACCTTCAGTAAAGCACAACATCTACATTTAAATGAGAAATTACCATCTCTGTATACTAGAAATTACTGTCAAAATTGTAAGTGTGTGCCTATAAGCAAAGGAAATAAATACCCAAACTCTTCTGTGCTTTTTAGACTTACATTGCACCCATCACCATGGAATCTGAATGCTGCTTAGAAGAAATGTGGTTGTCCTGGAAGGGCTCAGCTCAGAGTAGCTGTTGCCTTACGTATGAAAATAGGTCGGTGGCGTTACAGACCATTCTTCAGTTCAGCAGAAGAATACCAGCAGCCTGCGTCAGGTCAGAGTTCCAAAGGGTTGAGTTGTTTTTATTTTCTGGCAAATTTTTCTTGAAGAAAATAACAATAATAAAAAAAGCAACAATTAATGCAGCCAAAGAGCATAAGTCCCTGCAGTCCCCAGGAACCTGATTAATTGTATCAGGATTTTTATTTCTACTTCATTCCCAGATTTCTTTCTCATCTCTGTTATTTGTGGAGTTTTCTAAATCTTTCCAACAAACTGCCTCTACTGGTCAATTGTGAGCCCTTCTTGAAGTCTGTTGATACTAATTTCTGGCCTACGATTGGGGATATAAACTTTTACAGACCTAATATGTTATACGTGACCTGAAGCAGGAAACGTAGAGCAGCTTATATTAGACCACCTGAATACCACAGCTCTGTTACGAACCACCAAATCAAACAGAGGGAGACCTGGTTCCCTGTATGTGATCTAGGTTTATACCAGGTATGCCTCTTCCCAAGTCCAGGAGGGTAAGTTCTCTTTTAACGGGAAAGATCCCGTGCTTGCGTTTTTTTTTCTGCGTGATCACCTTTGCCTCTCTGTTTCCCACCTGCTTTCCTCCCCTTATGTCAGACGAAAAGGGGACAGCAGGTAGCTCTCACTAGGACCAAATTTGCAGTAGCTGAGTTTTGAGTTTCCCATGAAGTATTTCAACTTCAGCTGCATTTGGGGGGGAAATGAATTTCTGTTATATTTCTGGGCTTTTACTCGTTCCATTTATGGTGTACACCAGGTTTCTTTGGGGATGAGGGACAAAGCTTTAATGATCTCCACTACTTTCCCATGGTACGTTCCTCAAACTCTTTCCTGAGCAGGACCTGGTTTATCCGCATTTGAATTATTCAAGTCTCTTGTGGGAGAGAGCAAAGTTGTAGTAGGGGGACTCATGTCCACATCTCTGTGGTTCCTGCCTATGTGGGTAGACATTCCTTCTGAAAAGTCTCAAAACTGTGTTTATGTGTGGTTGCCTGAGGGAGATAGGGGAATGAGCTGGGAATAAGATGAGAAAACAGCATAGCTATTTCATGTCCCCCTCTCTAAACTAACCCGCACTAGGATTTTTCTGTGGATCTTTGATTGGAATCCAGGAAGGAAAAAGGAGAAGGCCAAAGTCCAAAACTGGGTGTCCTAGTCACCTCATCCATGTAATAGAGGGTGGAATGGAAATGAATACAGCAGTTACAACACACGCGTACCTGACGAAAAGAAGGACTGCTACGGTGAGTGGAGGAGGGATGGCTCCAAACAGGAGACATCAAACACTGTGATCAGGCAGCAAGTGAACCACTAGCGCCTAATTCCTATAATGTAGAGTCTTGGCTGACATGTCAGTTAGAGACAAGGAAAATGATGTAAGCTATAAAATGTGAACCTTTGCGGATAATTCACCATCAGCAGTGACCTTGAGATCATGGAGGCACAGCGTATCCCTGAGGCACTGAGGGCCCGAAGATGAGTTTTTCGCGCGTACATAAGTCCGTAGTGATTTGACTGAAGACGGTGTTGTTACACTATCATTGTAGTAAAAGAAATAGATTAAAAATTAATGGAAATCATATAGGAATATTGCTTAAATTTCTAATCAACTATAATGCAAGACAGCCTCCCTTGAATGTGTAATACACTCACAAGTTCTCCTTTGTTGATGCAAGAAAACAGCTCTGCTGTTGGGGTATATATGTCCTATAATTTTTCCCAAGTAAATTTCATCCAAAATGCTAATGCTTCTGAAATAAAAAATAATTACATAATACATTTTCTCTTTAGAGTAAATCTGGTAATTGCCAAATCCTAGTTGTCAATACAATATTAGATCATGTGTGACCCAGACGTCACATGTGTCAACAAGTAAATTTGTCTCCTTCTGTTATTTCAAATTACAGGAGATAGAGACATAATCCTCACTGATCAATTGGAAACAAAAATGCTTTACCTTTTGTTATTTCAATGCCATCTGTTAAAATAAACCAAATGCCAAACTTACTACATACATAGGGCACTAAAATGGCTTTTTAATTTGGCTTGCATATTTCAAGGAAAGCAATGCGTTTCTATGTACTCTGACTTCTTTACATGAATTATTATGTACTGCAAGTGACATCTACTGGAGAAAGCAGAGCTAAATGCCTACTCTACAAACTTTTTTTTTGCTATTAAAAGGGCCTCCCCTCCAGGAAATACAGCTTTAATAGAAACCTTGCATCTGTGCCTATCAAAATGCAGTTACATAAGTGCTTTCAGGATGGTTAAAGCAAAACTGTAAGACTGTCCTTTTCATAATACAGAAGGTACAGAGGGCTTTTTCTTTTTCATTTTTCTTTATAGAGAAGCTGTTAATACCACAAATTTTCTGAGCTTACAATAAAAGACTTTTTAAAGTAACAACTGTTTGATCACGGTGTGTAGTCATCCTTGGTACTATGAAATTACTCAGGACGTATTATAAAAATATTCACCAAAAGAAATGTGGCTACAGGTTCAAGTTTCAAGCTTGCATGTTAACAGATGTTATACTTAAACAGAAATTTACTTGAAGACCTAATGCAGAAACATACTATTGTCAATAGTATTGAGAATATTACCTAGGAAGTCTAACAGCCCGTGCATTTTTAACGTTACTTACTGATTGAAGTTATCTATTGGGACACTAATTCATAAATACCTCCACTATGTTAAAACACTCGCAATCTGTGCCTATCAAATGTTGCATGAGTTTGGTGCCTAAGAGCAGCATGTTTCAAAAAACCCCTCTTCTTTCAGTGAAATATGATAAAAATCCCAGGAACACTGGGAGCGATGCAGAAAGCTGTGAACTCAGAGGCTCAGTGCTGCTCAGAGCTCCTGGGAGTGTCGTTACTTCTTAATATGGGCTCTTGAATTCTTCCTTAAAAGCCAGTTCAAGTCCTTGGATAGATGAAGCACCAAACAATCCAAACTGTTCTTAGATTCCAACACAGTGGAGCCTAAACAACAATTCCAATTACTTTTAAAACCGCGTTGGCCAATCACTTCTAAAACCACTGACAATTTGGGAGAAATTTCCCTAGTGTAGACCAGACCCTAGGGTTTAAATATGTATTCCTCACCAAGCGTGGGAAAGAGTTTCTGAGCCAGAGAAATCAGTTCAGAAAGTAAATCAATAGCTAGCAGCCATTTGAGGATTTGTTTATCTAATGCTGATCTTAATTTAGTTGCAATTTCCTCCGTCAAATCTATTTCCCTTTCATTTTATAAGGAAAATTTGATTTTGAAGGTTAGGTTTTAATGCGGTGAAAAGGGACACCCTTTTATGCAGCAATCCAAAGAAGATACATTTGTCTGTTTGGAACAAGTGCAGCAGGAGAGATACCAATAATTGTTGAAATGAGATTAAGTGGATAATCTGTATGTAATATGTCTGGGCCTGATTGCCCCCTCTGGCAGTAAAAACCCTAGGGAAGAGGCTAAAGGGATGATATTTCCCAAAGGATTTCCACATAGAAATGGCTCCTGAATTGTTCCAGTGTAGGTGAGTCTTACCCTTTCTCTACTCTGTGGCAGAATAGACTCAGACCTGCTGGATTCCAGAGTTCAGAACCATCTGTGTGGAGATGGATCTTATGTATTCACCTGTGCTCTAGGTTCTTGGCACCTCACTCCATCCTTTGGCAATACTGCTACATCCATATTCATTTCTCAAGCTTCCCTAGCCAGTGGCTATCTTCTGGCATTCACATTTTCCACAATAGCTACAGATGGATGAGAGGAAGCTACGCCTCACATTGTGTCCCTTCCAATAGCTTCCTTCCTACCCTTTCTCTTTAGGAGCCCTCAGATTTCCAGAGTGCTCATATGGAGTCCTGAGAAAGAAGGATGATGCAAAAAGTGACTGATAGCAAGAAGAATCATGATCTGAATATGTAGAGCCTTTCACCTTTAGTCTTGGAACTATAGCAAGAGTTTTAGATGTTTGGATACAGAACTGGGGAGATTATGACAATACCCAAAATATATTGATTTTAAAGCATGAATAATACCTGTTAGCACTGGTGTTCTCTGGACAGGTAACTGTCATGCAATGGGTTTAACCAACTAAACTGAACCTCAAGCTTTGGCTTTGGTGTGTAATTCATAGTTGACAATATCCTGTCTTTTCTAGGTTCTCATTAGTGGAAATTGCCAGAAATGAATTCCTGTTGTCTTCATGATTTGAGATCTAACCTTCCCAGCAGAGTCTGAGCTCTTCAAACAGGTTTCCATTTCTGACCTAAACCAAGCTTTTCAAACATTAAAATGAAATTTCACTATAATCTTCTAAGCAGTGCTTGCCAAATGTCTTACAAATGTCTAAAACAGGCATACATTTTTAGAATTTGAAAGGGGTACATATTCTAAAAAATCAGCCCTACACAATATTCTAACTTTTTGCTGTAATAAGGCTTCAATCATTTTTGTTCAGCCATTTCATTTTTTATTATTTTCTCTAACAATTACTAAATATAGCTGTTGCAGAAGTGAGAATGCAAATTGCCCATTGGAGAATTAGTTCTGATTATGCCCTGCTTTCACATTTTGGTGTGTTTATGCTGGTGTAAGTGAAGTGTAAAGTGGTCAAAAAAAGGATAAGTAGGCAATAAGAGGTGAAGCAATATTATATGGAATCACAGAATGGTTTGGGTTGTAAGGGACCTTGAAGTTCATCTAGTTCCAACCCCCCTGGCATAGGCAGGGACACCTCCCGCTAGACCAGGCTGCTCGAAGCCCCATCCAGCCTGGCCTTGAACACTTCCAGGCATGGGGCATCCACAACTTCCCTGGGAAACCTGTTCCAGTGCATCACCACCCTCATAGTGAATATTTTTTTCCTGATATCTAATCTAAATCTATCCCTCCCAGTTTGAAGCCATTACCCCTCATCCTACCACTACATGCCCTTGTAAAAAGTCCCTCTCCAGCTTTCTTGTAGGCCCCCTTCAGGTACTGGAAGGCTGCTATAAGGTCTCTCCCCAGAGCCTTCTCTTCTCCAGTGCACATTGCCTGCTCATGTTGAGCTCATCCACCAACGCCCCCAAGTCCCTCTCCTCAGGGCTGCTCTCAATCCATTCTCTGCCTAGCCTGTATTTGTGCATGGGATCGCCCCAACCCATGTGCACTTGGCCTTGTTGAACTTCATGAGAATTGCACAGGCCCACCTCTCCAGCCCGTCAAGGTCCCTCTGGATGGCATCTCTTCCCTCCAGTGTGTCAACTGCTCCACACAGCTTGGTGTCATCATCAAACTTGTTGAGGGTGCACTCAATCCCAACATCCACATCGCCAATAAAGATGTTAAACCATGGGTCCCAGTACCGACCCCTGAGGAACACCACTTGTCACTGCTCGCCACTTGGACATTGAGACGTTGACTGCAACTCTTCGAGTGTGACCGTCCAGCCAGTTCCTTATACACTGAATGGTCCATTGGTCAAATCCATGTCTCTCCAATTTAGAGACAAGGATGTCATGAGGGACAGCGTCAACTGCGTTGCACGAGTTCAGGTAGATGGTCCAGGTACATATCCCATTTTGGCATTGGTCTGGGTAGATAGTCCAGGTATATATCCCATTTTGGCATTGAGTACCAATGTAGGATGATTGTAATGTACATGCTGGCCATCACAAAGGACAATGTGTCCAGAATAGCAGCTAATTGAAGGATGAATCAAAAAAACCTCCATGATGGCAACAATGAAGAAACAGTTTTTGCAGATGAACAAAAATATTCTGTATGTTCGCTCACACATATTGTTTGACCACAGATAACTAGCCAAAGCCTCCTGACTATAGTTTATAGTAAGGGACTATATGGCACTTGATTATCTACGTCTTGACTTCTGGTGTCAGGAACAAGAGTGTTATTTCCTGTGGTTTTGCATGAGACATGTGGAAGCAAGATCATGTCTTTCATAAGCTGCCAACCTGATTTCACAGAGTCTTGAAAAACATGTCCTCTGGGGAGGAGTATCCACAACCAAGTTGATGTTCTGGATTGCTCTTTGCTTTCTGACCTTTAGATTAGCAGAGCTATGTTAGCAGATATTTGTAAGAGTATATATGTCCATCCATCTGCCTAGTGTCTCTGCTTCTAAGGTGGTTGCTGTGCATCTTTTCCTCTACCTGAGGGGTACAATGTCTTTTCTGTCTAATGTGGCCTTCCTTTCAAAGGGTTTAGGATAAAAAAACCCAACCAAACTGAATTGTGATGTGGTAGATTAAAAGATGCCTATCTAGACAGAGCACAGCTGTTTAGAGGACTCCTGAATATCCATTTTGAAAATCCAACACTGAGAGAGACTCATCGTTCAAATGCAACATCTGGAGAAACTGTGTTGCCATATAACAACTAAATCTGTAGTTGACATCACATTCATTTTCATGTGTTGGGGGCATCAATGTGACCAAAGATTACAACCTGGTTTCCAGCCTTCCAGCTTTAACCTTGCAAGATGTGGCATTAGAGTAAGCATTCAAAGCTCATCTGCTTGCCCAGAAGCTTTTTAGAAAAAGTCCCAAAGCTATTTAATCTGCACCTTTGGACTGAAAATTTCCCAAGCACATGCTTCCTCTTGGATCTTCTGACATTTCCATTTCAGTTCTAGCCAAAAGTACTGTAAACACAGCCTTTCTCATGACTTTCAGCGCTCACATACTCGTAACATAGGAGAGATCATATTCTCTGGTGAAAAAGAGACGCAACCTTGTCTTTAAATATATCTTTGTCTCTTTTAGTAGCTCATAAAAAAACTCTGAAAAGGAGGCTAAGACAAAATAGTATCCTGGTGGATCCAACACAAGAGTGATCAAATGAATGAGTGGTTCCTCTGGGTGCTCTTGCAGGGAAACTCTTCAATCTCTGCCACAGAGAAGTGTCGATATCTTATCATGCACAACATCAAAAGAGTCTATAGCAAGCAGATGACTGATATACACTGGGACAGTCCAACTTTTTGTTACCATAACAAAGATAGCATATTGAGATGAAAAAAAGAATACAAATAATGTTTCCATATGGTTTAATTTAGTTTTATAAGTATTCACATAAAAAAAAAAAAGCTTTTAGATACATAATTTCTTAAACAGTTTTCAGGAACAAATACACCAAACATTTCTTTGAGATGTGTGTCTGATAGACTGTGAAATCAACTGTCCTGAATCTCTCCTGCATATTATTAATGAAGCAGGATGGAACTTGCTTATATAGAAGGACCTGAGGTTCCAGTGTATAAGCAAGGTTGCTTATGCATTACTTCACACTTTTTGCACAGTCCAGAGACTCAGAAATTCCAGATGTAATTTAAAAGTAATTAAAACACACATTTCATCAATAATGACAAATTTACATTATTTTCAGAGTTCTAACATGACAAAACCAGGCTCTTGTCAAAGATTCTTTACGCTGCAAGAAGGCCTGTTGCTGGAAGCCCCATATCATGTTGTGTAGAGAGAAAAAAGTATATAAAGTAAGAGGAGATTTCATAAACTCAGAGTATGACCAGGTGGTTCAGCTGTAGACCCTGAAAAGTTTATAGTTGTTGCTATGCCAGAAATTCCATAAGTAGCATTAAGATAATATTTTTACAGGTGACCACTCTGTTCATCTTTGGTTCAGTGCCCCCACTGCAGTATTTTGGTTCTGCATTTTGGAATAGCTTTCATGACTGCCAGTGCGTATACTGGAAGCAGTGAAGATGGCTACCCCTCTCCTTTTGGGTAGAAATAAATACAAGCTGAGAGTCAGCAGCTCCAGGCAGCCACTGATCTGCTTTGTGGCCCCAAACTGGCCACATTCCTTTCCTGTCTCAGTTGTCTCATCTGTGGAAAGGGAATGATATTATTTTTCTCATAAGATGCCATAAAAATAGTTAATGAGTCACTATGGAAAAGCTCACGAAGAAATGAGTAATTTGTGTATTTTATGTAGAGTTTGGATGGCAGGATTGTAAATTAGGCAGGGACCCACACATGGAGTGAAAAAGATAAAAGGAAATATTGAATAGGAGCATCATTCCAGCCAATAAATAAGGTGCGTCAATAGTTTTGTGAAAAAAATTTGTAGGCGCACGCAATTAAAATGTGTGGCACAATGCATGAAAATGAGAAAACACAGTGTTGCACTGACAACATTCTTACATTTCCTATCTTTTAATGTACTTTCAAATATTTGACTCTGCATGTCATTTTTTATTCCAGTTTATCAAGAACTAGACAACTATAACAGGTCGAGAAAACTTAGAGCCAGAAATCAAATGTGAACATACCTATCCATTCCTGCAATAAACCAGCCCAAGACATTTTTATGGTCAGATCCTCAATTGCTGTGAAAGAGTAAAACTCTACTGAAGTCAACGGAGCTGCATTCAATTTAACCTGGCTCAGGACGTGGCCCCTAATCCTTTAACAAGATTTTAATGTTAGCCATGTGATTTCCATCTTAAAATCCCTGCAGGCAAGGCTTGGACTGAGCAGGGGCATGCTGGAGAAGAAACCTGGAGAGATTTTCTTACTTTTTTTCATTTTTATCTCAGGCTGTCATCCTGTTCTCCAGAAACTCAATATTCATTTGAAAATAAAAAAAATGGCACTGTTGCAGAAAAGGCCTTGAAGCTGTGAAATGGAAGGTAACTGGTTCTGAGCTGCATTCTTGCGTCTGAAGAAGCTCTGGAACATTTCTCTTGTGCAGAATGATTCATTAACTGAGACACCTTTTAACAGAAACATCAAGGTTCTGAAACCATTAGTCTTGGACTTGGGGGTTTCGGACACTTGCCTGTTGTGCTTGGTCAAGGATGTATCTGAATATCACTGCAAAAATGCCAAACCTGATAAACCCAAATGAGCCTGCCTGCGCTTCTCTTTTTCCAGGTCAAGCCTTATCAGTTTGAATCAGGAAAACATTAACAAGGCAAAACCATACACATCTTCTGGCCAGCCCTGCAAATAGAAAAAGGTATTTGAAATTTAGAGAATTAAAAGAAGCGTAGCAAAACACAAACGACTTTGAGTCTGGAACAAGTGAAAAAGATCATCTAGGTAGAATAGTCCAATGCCCTATATGGAAAGCTTGTCTTCTGTAAATGCCCTCAAGGTTTTATCAAATCTCCTTTGAAGCACGTGTAGACATGATGCAATAACTACCTTTAGGGTAAATTTTTCCTTCATCTCATTGTCCTTGTGACTTACATTTTGTTTTTAATTTTTATATACACATTTCTTTCCCCTTTCAAGTTATTGTTCCTTAACATGCCATTTCCAACCTCAGTTAATCATCTCGCCCTCCTTTTGGACTATTGCCATTTAAATGTTTAGAGACTGTTATCATAGCTTCTTTTCCTTAAGCTCTAACCATGAAGAACCCTTAGCCTCTCACAGAATAGATCACACCTTGTAATACTTGTTTCTGTCATCATTTCCTGGATTCTCTCTAAGACACTTGCTGTGCATACTAAACATAATAGCAGATGAATTTATTTGCAGAAAGGTATTGTAACAAAAAAATAAATTGAAGGTTATTCTGTATAAATTGACTTCTCCAAATAGCAGAGAATTTGGCTAATGATAAGAAATAGAACCCTACATCAGCCATTAGCAATAAGCAAATCAAAGTCTTAATTCATATCTCTCTGTTTTCATGAATAGATCTGCTACTTGTGCAACGTCATTAAATTGAAACCTCATGTCCAATATGTTCTTATCTCTCACCCCAAATCTTTTCCACATTACTGTTCTTCCTGTATAATGTTCCTTTGATTTTATGCCAGATAGTATTTTCCTCCACGTGTATTATTTTACATTTATCCACATTAAATCGTATTCATTTTAATGCTTTCTAAGCTCCTCTGATGTTTGCTATTTCCAGTCCTTCCTATTTTGGTATCATCTCTAAATATATTCATTGTACAATTTCCTTTCTCTTTAAGATCAATAGGGTAAAATCATTACTTTAATGGCCTGATTTTCAAAGATGCTGAGCACCTGTCTCTCCCGCAGGCTCCGTTTGTATCTGTGTACAGAACTGGGCAAATAAAACTACCTTTTTTTGGTTTGATGCTGAAAAAAAAATTGAAAAAATATACCTCCTGAGTCAACCCAAAGCTAAATTATTTTTTCTTTTCTTCCTGAAATGCGAACTGGAAAACATTCATTTTGGATTAACCAAAAGGTTTCTTTTAATCTGAGGAAAAACATTTTGTTTCATTTTTCTTTAAAGAAAAGTTATTGCTCTCAAAAATTAAAAATAGATGCATTTTGAAGTGAAATGAAATTTCAAATTTGCTTTAGAAAATGCTTACAATGAATAATCTTTTTCATTTTGGCACTTAGGCAGGAGTCATGAATTTGACATGAATTCTCAAATTGTTTTATTTCATTTAATCTGCCCAATGCAAGAGATGATACAATCTGATCTGGAAAAACTAGGTGTTAAAACAATCAGTTCCTGAACTGTATATCTGTAGGAGGCTCCACTTCCAGCTGTTCTTCCACGAGCTATGTCACATGTGTATGGCTCAGCTGGAATCCTTTCTCCTCCCAAGCTGGGCCCCCAAATCCCTGCTTTGGCTAGGTTTCTGTTCCCAATTCTTGCCTAACCCTGACCTGAAAATGTCTTTTTTTTTTTTTTTTTTTTTTTTTTTTCAAAAGGAAAAAGGGTTGAAACAATTCTGGTAGTCTCTGCTGTGGAAAATTTGCACTCTACTCCACTGCTACTACTGCTGCTGTACAGAATTTTCCCATTGCAGCACTGGTCCCAGAGACACTGTGCCTCAGGGCAGGCAGAATTTGCTGCACCCATTACCCGTGGGTGCACCCATTACATCATCTGTCTAATAGCTGGCGTAAGGGGAAGATTTCTGTAATTGGCATCTTTTGATCCCATATCCTGCAGCATGAGAATCCCAGGGCCCTTTTGAATGGGAAGGAAAGGATTGAGGTCTTCACCTGAATGCAGCTCATAGGCACTAAAAAAATAGATTGGAAGAGTAACTTCCTCCTGTGTTTATTTACGTAGGTGCTCCTGTTAATTGCCAGAAGCTCATCAATTAAGTACAGACCTAAATTTTGATCCGTAGAGCATGCTATTTTCTACCTTATTCCAAACTCACGAAGCAGAGAAATACTAAAACCAGCTCTTAGTTTAACAGAGAGAGAATAATCAAGACTCCCTGGCAGGAAAATCTAACCTCTCTTAAACATACAGGTGAAAGCTGTTTCACAGTTGATAGGTCATTTGTGTAAAGATATTTTGGACAATGGTTACATGGCAAAATACTCAGCTTAAGCAGTATCCCAGCACTCTCCTACCTACAATTAAAACATTATGCCCTTAACTTCCATGACAAGATGGGTTTTCAAAGACCTCTCATGGGAATCAAAACAGTAATTACCCGTTCATCAGGCTCGAGAAGTATGAGCTCTCATTTTTATATAGAGCTCATTAAAATAGATTTGGAAGATAAATGCAAATATATGAAGAGGTGGGAAGAATCCCTAGGTAGAGAGATTTCATTCAAACAGTGGTCTGTAATTTGGCACAGAGCAACTACTTCTTCCATAAGTATTATGAAAAGAAAGTAATGATAAAATGTTAGTTAAAGTTGTCTCTTACTTCCTGCACTGTGAAAATCCGTACAGAGTTTTCTGAGTTTGGTTGAATAGGATGAAGAGAGGAATAAAAGATTTTTTCCTGTCTTTGGTAAGTGTTGTCTTATAACCCAAGCGAGGACCCAGCATCAGCGCTGAATTCTGAACTTGCAGAACTGTTGGAGTTCGGATGCCTCATCAAACCTCTGTTAAATTTGGGGAACAGTCAGTGAGAGAATATCTGTCAAACTAAATATTTTGAGTCCATTTCATTGACTGGATCCTCTGGTCTGCTAGGTCATGACACATGACTATCAGAGGATGGTAGTACAGGTAGCCACAAGTGTCAGATACCAGGTTTGATCTGCATTGATGCAGCCACCTTGGCCCCTTGTTTAGCAGATATATTGCCTGTTCTCCGATGCTGGTACAGGATTATACGTGGTCGTATATTTCCTAGTGTTCTCTTCAGAGTGGTTTTAAATTTCTTGTGCACTGGGGCTGCCTTTTCCTCTGCCTTTAGAAGATATTTTTACTTCTACTAATAGGTCTTGCTGTTGAGAAGTTAGTACCTTGTAAATAATAATAATAATATGCAGCCTTAAATATGGAGAAAATTTAATTTCTGAAATTAATAACTGGATTTCAAAATCCAAACAGCTCAATATTTGGCCATTAGCTCTATCTCGTATAATCCTCACCCCTTATATGAGGTTATTCATGTAGAAGAACTATTCCTACTGAAGTCAATGGCAAAATTCCTTTTGATTTAATAGAAACTTTTGCAGATTTTAGGGCCATAAACATGACAATCAACAGAAGTGCCACCTAACTTTTGTCCTATTCTCATAATTTCTGTTTAAGACACTGTCCATTTGGGAAAGACACCCAGTTTTGTTTTGAAGATTGCAAATACAAAGAATTCACCATCTCCTGAGAAATAGTGCCACGCTTTAATTAACGTAGCTTTTAAACTGTATTTCTAATAGAAATTTATATAACATCAGCTTCAAACTATTCATGCCATGCCTGTTTGTGTTGGGCTAAAATCTTTTCTACTGTTAGGAATATTTTATTCATGCTGTTCCTTGTAGGCTCTAATCTAGTAATCTGTTATATTTTATCTTCACTAAGCAAACAGATTGATTTTTATTCTGACTACAACAGATGCGGGTATATTTAACAATCAAACCTGTAATACCATCACAAAACAAGATGAAGATTGATTGTTTTCCACACAACCACATTCCTCTACTTTATGCTATCACCTTCAATTCTTCACTGGTTACATCACATTATTACCATTACTTAATTCAGGATTCATGTCAGCAATATAGGCTAGAGCCATGTAGACTTTTTTTTTTAAGATGTTGGCACAATATTAACTTTTTCAAGATTTGTTAAAAGTCAACAGTAGTTCATGGAGTTTCTTAGCCAATGTTTTTTTTGGCATAAACTTCTCCAGTCCTACAGATCTAAAAATATTTAATAGCTGCTATTTAATGTCCTCCCTACTTGTTACCAATGGAAAGCATTTAGTCTTCTCTATAAAATATGAATGTATCATCTTTCCAGAACATAATTATTTGTTGAATGCTTCTTCTTCTTCCGCAGACTGATAATTTTACATTCGTTGCATAGACATCTGTCATTGCTAGGTACTATTTTTTCTGATATATTATAAAACCAACAACAATATTTTTATGAACACCATGGGAAACAGAGTTTTTAGGCCTTTTTGTTATCTGCATTCTACTGTTGATTTTTATTCACTATAATCGATGCCTTATTTTCCCCCCTCATTTATTTATTTAAAAATCTTTTAACTCCTTATTGGGACAGTTTTCAGTTTTGAAACAAAGTTTCTGTTTTTTTTCTATGGCTGAACATCTTTTTTTTCTCTTTTTTTCTTTTTTTTTTTTTTCCCCAGTAATCCATAAGGTATTTTTAAAGTTACCAGTTATCATTTGCATCTGTCTTTTAAATGCTCTGTTCCTCAAATCTGTTCAAAGCTGGTTTTGCTGTATATATGTGTATATCTCCTGCATCAGGGGTCAGCCACCCTCAGCGTGAGTGATAAATGGAGAGGGTTTGAATGTCACATAGCAGGGTTGGTCCAGTGCCATGAGCGATGAGCCATGAGATCTTGCGAAAGGTAGTGTTTCCCAGTTCTTAGTTCCTACTGAGTTCTGAAATCAGCAAGAGCTGGGAGCCCCTAACTCAAGCAGAGACAAGACAAGACGGAAAGAAAAGTACAATCTGATATATCACTCCTGAAAGGCTGCTGGCTGTTTTACTACCGGATGGGACTGTAGTTTGTTTGCACATAAAAATGAAGTTATACTGTGCCCACTACTACCTTGATAGCTGTTAGCAAATTATTCATTATCCATAAGAACAAAATCTCTTCTAGAACTTCCTTGAATTTCTTTAAATACTTTTTTAATTAGGAAGTTGTCGAGAGTTTTCAGAGACGCCAAGGATATTTCACTGGGTAAAATTTCCTGCACGTAACTCCTGATTAGCATCCTCCACAATGCAATTTTTCTACCTAGCCATCTCGGATAGATTTTTAAAGAGCTGTTCATCCTCTTCCTAAATTCAATCTGGTAGCCTGCTGCTGACTCCTGCACCACTACTCCATCTCATGATTTATCATTTAATATGTTTATCAATAAGCATTCCAAGTCCTTTTTTTTCTACTTTGTCAATAGTTTTAGAGCAGATAATGCTATCCTTAGTGTACACTATCCAATCCTTGTCCTTTAGTTTCCTGCTTTTTCCTAGCAGGGTACAGCCAGTGATTTTAACATTCCAGTGATATGAATCACTCAATTGGATGTGGTACTAATCATATATAATTGCTCTCTATAAATTAGTGTATCTAACACATTTTGTTTATTACTCAGACTAGCATTGGCATTTAGGCAATTAATTTTTTATTTTTTTTTTATGTCTCTTGGTGCCTTAATTCTTTACACACATGCTGTTTTGAATGAAAGTTGCATGTTTGAGCATATACGCTGTGTTCTAGCCGTGGGCAACATCCCTTTAGATGCTCATGTAGAGCCTTCCCAGCTACTTCAGCTGGTTTGTCACAACATGGAAGACCATGAGTGAGTGTATCTGTGCTGTCTATTGGACAGGCTTCCATAATTACTCAGCTGTTTTCTAGAATGTTATTTTTAGAAGTTGGATTTAACATAATTATAACAACATTAAAGAATTTTCATGAGTTTAAGACCTTGGAATTTTCATTTTTTTTATCAAGAAAAAGTCATGCAGGCATTGTGAAAGCACTATTATGTTCTGTTGGTCAACATGCGCTTCTTTTTTTTAGGTCATTTCAACTTCTTTACAAACAACACAGCACTAATGAAGAGTTTGGGGGTGGGATGGTGAAAATGAAAACCAGAAATCTAACACCGAAAGGCAACAATGGACTTGGCTCTTGACAGGTTGAGGGATATGCTCTGAGTTTTAGTATATTACAAGAGCAGCACAAATATGCTGAAACATGCTCAAACATATCTATAGATGAACATACAGAGCTTTTTAGCTTCCAGGCTGCCAGCATTCTCAGTAGTTGGCTCTATCTTAAGACAGCTTTACATTGTTAAAGCTTTCCAAGTTTATAAATATCTTGGAATCCATGATGTCCTGCCAATTTCCTTCATTTTCATTCTAGACATCGGTGGTTTCTGGCATAAAATTGGGTGTATGAACTGAGGGTCTGTCTACACATATGTGGGTATCCATACTCTCCTACCATCTACCCTTATACATACCACAGTGATACGCACTAACTCTGAGCAGGCCAGCTCCCCTGAAAGCATGGGTGAACTGCATTCGGTTTGTAGCTTGGATGTAATTTGCCGGCAGTACCTGGACTGATCTATAAATAGTTTGTTAGCAAACCTTTGTTTACGGTTACCTGTATCTGTACATTCTGGACCTTCTACCTCCTAACTCCCTACTTACTTCCTTATTTTCCAGAATCTTATAGCTATGCAATTTTCTCCCTGCTTCACATTTAATCTTTAAGTTCTCATGAGCACTGTTCAAGTACAGACATAGCAGATCCCTGCTTTCTTTGCCAAACCAAAGATTACCTTCACACATGCGGCTGGATAACCAGAGGAGCATACCAGGATTCTTGTTCATTTCTGGAGGTGATATTCATATGAGTATGATTTAGCATAAAAATATGTACTATTACTAGGCCATGGGAAAGCAACTGGTGGCATTGGCCCATTACTGGGCCAAACTGCTCTACTGAGTGTAGATCAAAGACTTGCAGCAGCTGTACTACGCAACCGAGGATGCAAATCCAATGTTCAGCAGGTTACCTGCCTATTCTGGGGTGTCTCTGCTCGGGGGGACTTGACCACAGCTTTTCAATGCCTTGATGAAGAGCTTGCAATATGTGTGACCTGCTCTGTACCCAGCAGCGTGACATGCAGAAAAAAAGATGGAATACCAAAGGGGAATTCCAGGAACAGACTGCATCCAGCTCGGTGCAGGCTTGTTCACATCCTCACAGGGTCAGTCCCCTCGCCTGGATTATTTAGAAAATACAGAGAACCTGCAGTTGAGTGAACTCACATAGGCAGACACTTGCTACCTGTGTAATCAACTAATTTTAAAAGGAAGGTGCTTTCTATGTTATAATTATAAAAGGTGTTTAAGAGTTTAGCATGTGCAGCTTCAGGCAGCAGCTGTGCTATTCATTTTTAAAAATAACTTGTTACCTCCTCCTTGCCTGTCCTAAATGCATGTTACAAAGTGTCCATCGAGCATAGGAGAAGGTTCACCTGGACAAATACTGCATATTTCAAAAGGCAATATTTGCAGTGTTTAATACTCATAGGATGGCAGGCTTAGCAGGTAAAGAATACAGAACTTTGTGAATAGAAATATTTTTTTTTGCTCCAGTGCTACCAACTGCTTCCCAGCAGTTTAATTATGTCCAGAATATAAACTGCGGAGTCTCTGCTGAAGTCCACAGCCATTGCAGTCCACTGCTCATCATCTTTGCTCTGTCACCTCACTGAAATCCTGTCTGGCATTGGTAGAGTCACTTTTGTGCTACTAAATACTCAGTGTCTAGTTCAGCACCTCCTCAGAGTTCCTCCTTTTTCTCATCCTAGACAGGATGCTTTTCAAGCATCTGAACAGGTCCATCTCATCAGCTGATTGGCAATCTAGGTGTTCGCTTTGTTCATTGATTCACTGCCTCATCTCCTGTTTTCCTCCTGCATGCAGGCTGATGCAGGCTTAGTTTCTTCTGCTTTTCATTCTGAACATCCTACTGTCATTAAGTCCTTAATATTTTTGCTAATTGGAAAAAAAAAAAAAAAGCCAGCCCAGACAGGTTTGTATACTGGGAAGAGTGGGTTTGTTTGGACTTGACCTTCTTTTTACCTTTTTACCACCTTTACCAACCCAGATTGTTTTTTTTTTTCATTAATCTTCTTTTTTTTTTTTTTTAATTCTCCTTTCTTGAATTGGTAGGTGCACGTTGGAGCAGTCATGAGGATGAAGCTCAGCAATGGCCTTTCTTTATGCTGAAGATGATATGATTGTAAAAGTACCAGGAAAGAAGGAGGACTAGAGGTAGCTCTCTGGGCTGAAGAAGTAGGTGGCATGAAACACAGAATGGCTGATGAAAGTATTCCATGGACAGAGAGAAATTCAGGAAAGGGAACTGGGTTGTGTTTGCATGGAAGAATACACTGAGATCTTACGGCTTTTCATTTGTGATCTGCTCGAGCTATTATATTTATCTGTATCAATTTGTGAAAAAATCTTTTCCTTTCCTTTGTAATAATGGCCATTCAGATGAACAGACATACATAAATTAAGAAACTGAATTTAATTTAATGTGAAAACCTCCAAACACACCACTCCCTTGATACAAAGCCCACAAACAGTATCTGCATTTGGATAAAATAGTATAAAATTGCTTTCAGCAGGTCTTCTTCACCAATGGACTCCTCAAAAATAAAATCTTGTAATTACTAGAAACTTAAAATGCATACAGCAAAAATAAATTAAGAAAAAAAAAAAGGAGCGCAGCAGTCAAATATAATTAATTAAGCATCACATATCTTTCCCATCTATTACTCATCATCATCAACCTGTGTTGACAGGATGTGGGCACAGATGGCAGACAACCTATCCTTTGCTTGCCTTGAGCCTGTGCCACGGTGGATGCAAGGTTAAGACAGGATACATTCAGGTTACCTGTACTGGGCTAGCAAACTCACTGTCCCGGGTCCACCCCATAACTAGTTATTTACCATTAACCTCACCAGTACAGCATGTCCCAGCCACGGAGAAAGCCTGTGTCACTGGCATGAACAGATAATGCCAGTGGCATTGTATTCCCTTATTACTTATACATGCCTTTTTCAGACAATTTTAAGACACTCTAAGTCCTAAAATTATACAAAAATGTTTCTCTTATTTCTCTGTCCCATCAGCCAAACCTAAAACTGAGTGAAGTCAATGAGAGCCCTTCATTGACTGGGATAGGTCATGGTTCATGTCCTAAGAAAAAACTCCTGACATTTTTGGGAAGGAAAAAAAAAACAAAACAAAACAAAAGAAAACATTAAAAAATCTTGTTTGGACATTTGTACTTTAAAGACAGCAACCTTCATGGGTCTTTATTTGATCTGTAATATTTCAGGCATCTATTAAAAGCCACAATTCAATATCATGGTCGATCTAAACCTGCAGGGGCTGGTGAAGTAGATTATATAGGATGCACTTATATTTCAACAATAGCATTTCACTACTTTTTCTGATATATTTTTAGATTATGAAGAGTTCATCTGGAGTAATGATTTCATTAGTCTTATTCATTCATTGTATCGGCATAAGTATATTAAATGTGTAATCAGGTGTGTTAGCATCTGTTTTAAAGCTTACATTAGGTATATATATATAATATTACACATATATATTTACGTAGAAGAAGAGTTTCTCATTATTGTCAGGTTGAGTTAATGTTCAGCCAGGGATTACTCTGTTTGATGGAGAAGCAAAGAGACTCGGATGTTTAATTCTTCATTAATCTTTTCCTTGCTGTAATGAGCAAAGGTGTAAATATTAACACCTCTGATTTTCAAGCATTAGTTTAAGCTATCATCCATAAATTCACTTTCATAAGGGCAACATACTTCAAAATTGAACTACTTTGCCCTTAGTGAATAATTTGACTTGAATCTTTGATTTACTCATATTTGGGCTTCCAAGACTTCAGTTTCTGAAATATTTTTGACCGTAGCCTTTTTGATTTTGTTGCACTAACTTAGAATATTTGAAACGGCATCTTCCAAATCATTCAAAGTTAGCGGATTAATTTTTGTTATTATTTGTTTGCATAGTTTTCTCTTTATAAATTATTTGTTGCAGGCTTTGTATTGTTTTTCTGCTTGTAATTGACAGCTTTATAATACCTAGGGGCATATTTGAGGTCTCTTTCTCTTTTCAAACACCCTTCTCTATCCACAGCAATGGCTGTTTCTCTTTGTTTCTTTGCTGTCTGTGGAAAGCAGATCAGAGGGTGTTACCGAATGTGGTGGAATATTACATTCTGTTGCAACTAGCAGTTTACTTAAGCTATGTAACTAAGTGTCCTGTAAAAGCAAAACGCAATTGCCCTGGCAAATCCGATGTTTTCATAAATCATGAGCAAAACTTTTAAGGTTGTGAAAACCTGAAATATTTGTGTCCATTTTTTAATTGTTGATGTGCTGATGTCAAGCCACCATGCAGTGTATTTTTAGTAGCTCTCCCCATGACTAGTTATGTGTAGAAATAAGAAGCAAGGGGTATCACTTCTGGCAGAACTGGAGTGAATTAGAAATTCTTTTTTCAAGACATTTTAAAATATTCACTTTTTTAACCTCCTTTAAATCTACCTCTTGCTATATTTTGCAACTGTAGGGATTTAATGCATGATGCCTACATATGTGTACATAATATTCTCTACCTTTTGTCTTTAATATTCCTTGGTTTTTAATTATTAAAGATAAGTATTTGAATTATAAATATTCTAGTTATACAGGAATAGGCAAAGCAGGCACATACCCTCAGGCAAAATTCTTCCATTATCCATAATCCTTCTGCCTCCTGCCTCCATTTCTCTACCTCCTATCTTTATGTCGTCTCAAAAAACACAGAGGCATTCTTTTAAACTAACCTTCTCCTCCCCACTTAAACCATAGAAATCCCTTCTCAATATGTATAGGGGCCTTTTCCTTGAAGTGGGATGTCATACTTGTCCTAAATATAATAAAGTGCTATCTTCAAGGCATTTCTGCATCCAAAACAGTCCCCAGAAACCTGCCTAGTCCTCCCATCTAACCAGCCTGAATGTCACAAATCATAGCACAGAAGCTGCTTTATAGTGAATCATTAACATTGTCAGGAATGAGTTGGCAAGGAAAAAAAAAAAAGCTTTCCATTAGAGAACTGAGGGAGAATATACAAATGACAGCATTGTCATTTCTCTTACATTGTTTTATAAAGTGCACAACTGATTAGGAAGAGTTTATTATAGAATATATATGCTGTGTATGCTTACATGACAATTTTGTTTTCATCCTGTACTGTTTATAAGTATGTATGGATGTGCTTTAGATTAACTGTCCTACTTTAGGGGGTTGAATTATACGAGTAACAGTTTCATTATGTGCAAAGACTGTCTCGCCTTAACAAATATATTTGGAAACTAAGAAGCACGAAAATGCAAGATATATGTGGAGGGTATTTTTAATCTACGTAAAGATTAATAAAGATATTCCAGACTCCCATTAGGCAGTATCTGAAAAGGTCCTTTAGGATAATATTACTTCAGTGTATAGACACTGTTATCTGATTACAACTTGGAGGTACGTAACTCCAGTCTAGATGCTTTCTTGTCAATTTTCCTGTTTGGCACAGCTTGAATGGGATAATATACACTTATAACATGTAATACAATTAGTTCTCTTTTGAGCATCAAATATTGTAAAGAAAGTCATTTTGATCAATACATGTGATGCTTTTTATATAAAAACCTAATATATTTGTGTTGTAAATTAGGGTTTTTTTCCCTTCATATCTTAAAAGACAATTGCATGGAATTATACATGGCTTTGTTGTTCATGGAGATAAAAACGTGTCAAACCATCAGTGGCAAAAAATGTGTGAGGATATACAGTATACACCTTAAAAAAAGGAAGATTGATTTTCAAAGAACAAGTTAATTTGCTTTGACAACACTGGTAGCTTTCTTTAAATAGTTGTAAATACTAATGAAAAGTATGCAAAGCAGACAGTACTCCTCAGAATTTCACATGCGCTTACACAAACAATTTTAACGTGCTTTTCTTTTTCTTAGATGGTCATGCATGCAGTCAGGTCATTCTGATTACTGGTTTGGTGTAAACCCGGAGTATTTAAACCATTTCAGTTGAGTTTTGGATTTATGCTCGTGCCTCAGAGCTCAGGATCTGGCTGTATGCTGCATAGCAATTGCCAGCCAAAACCAACAATTCCCCAAACTTTCAGTCTCCTACTGGTATTTAGGTGTGGTTTGAGTGACAGCATTACACAGGCAGAGGGAATCCATTTTTTTTTCTCCTCTCAAATAGGTTGATTGTGCAAGAGTTCCTTCAGACAGAACAATTTGCATGGTATCCATCAACACACAAACTACTTCCTTCACAGGGGGACTGCCAGGAATATACAGGCTCCAGAGTACTGGGAACGGCGTGCTATCTAAGACATGGCAGTCTGATCATGCTAATACTTACATGCCGTTGCCTCTTTAATCACTACAGCTTGTCCCAAAACACATCTGGGGAGCTGGGTGAAAGGACACTACTCTTTCTAGCTCTGCTGCTGCGCTGGAAGGCGATTTTAAAGAAAAGTAAGATACGAACACTAACAGTAATCCTAATGAAAATAATAATACAAGAGCGAGTCTTTTGCTTTGAACATTACTCACATCTTCCTTTAGGGGATCTTGGGAGATCTTTGCATAAAGTAGAGGCTTGATCCAATGGCCAGTGCACTCACTTCTCTGAGTACTGTATGAGGCCCTAAGAATTAAGCCTTACAGAGCACCGGTGTGAGGTAGCTATTATCGACTTGTTTCTTACATGAAGCCTTCATCTTTCATCTTTCTAGACATGAAACTGCCAGAGCCAGAGACACTAAATACAGGCATTTTATCAGGCAGTGAGACTTTAAATAGAAATACACCAGAAAGGGAAAGCAGACAGAAAAAAAAATCCCAAACTCCATCAGTTCTCCAAGACAGTAAAAGAGGCGTGTGGAAGAATTCTAGCTTAAACAGGTAGTAAGATTTTCCCTGCACTGACATACTGTTTGCTTGATCAAGAAAAAGAAAAAAAAAGGAGAAGAAAAAGAAGCCCAATGTGATTTGCTGACTGTTGATAGAGAACTCTGCCTGATAGGTAAAAAAATGCATGCATATATATATTTTTTTACATGCACATAGTCAAATTTAGATTATTTAATTACTGATAATTTTTAAAAAAAATATAAATTGGTTGAAGGCCATCCCAAAGAAATAACTGTTGTATCAATTAGAGAAAATATAGATTTTTCTTGAGAAAGTGACATTGCTAAAGTGTTACTGTTTTCTCTATGTGCCCAGAAGAAAGCATGAAATATTTCCCCCCCAGGAAAGTGGGGGAGTGGTTTTTTTTTTGTTCCCTTTGAGACTGGTCAATTTTATCAGGTGAATTTTATCAGAAAGCTGTGCAGTTATACAGTGAATGCAGCCAGGTTATCAGGAAGATAGGCAAGCTGGATATTGGAGTTCACTGCTTGGTTAATTCCTCAGAGCCTGACACAGGGAGGGTCAAACACCCTCAGCTCTCGCTTAAAGACACTGTACAGGTTAAATACAATAACCTGAATTGTTTTTCATTTCTCTCACCAGAACATGCTATCAGTAACAACTACCTAAACCTCAAAAATAAAATCTGAAGGAAATAATAGTCAAGGGAGTGTGGTGTCAGTAAACAAACAGCCCCTACCCCCCAGTGATTCTGCATCAATGAAAAATACAGGACTGAGCCTTGGGTTTTCATTGAAAAATGTAAAATATTTCCCAGTCATCACATCACACATGGAAAGAATAATCATCCATGCCCACATCCTCGTGCTTACACATTCCCCTCCCCTTCTTAATATAGTAGCATCAGTCAAGAAGGGGGAGATGATAAAAATGAGTAATAGGTGTCAGTAGAAAGCAGGAAAATATTGTAAACACATGAAAACATATGGCTCAGGAATCCACTGGGAAAATATACCCAGTAACTAGCATTGGACAAACTCTGACTAACATGTAAGAGCCACCAGCAGCACAGGGGAACAAGAAGGCAAGAGGCAGGGAACAAAAAGAGGATGATGTCGAATGGCATGACTTCTGTCTCTACCGTCTGTCTGCACAACTAATCCAATGCCAGAATACCAGAACCCATAGACGTGGCATACATAGCCTCCACGGCAGCATCTTGCAGGGAGATGGGAGCACTTCTCTGCACATCAGTTACCCACTGGTGGAAAGTCTGAATGAAACTGAAATTGGAGAATGACTTGTGAGTGGATTTAGAATTCAAAGCCGGGGGGAGAGATGCTGGATGGGGAGGCAGACTGAACAGAGAGTGGTATGGACAGGGATCAGAAGGGACAGGGGAAGGAACAAAGATGCATCTGTTCCCCTCACTATCTGTTACGTTCTCTCTTTTTAGAATGCAAATTCTTCAGAAAAGCAGAGATTGTTCCTGTCTTTGCTCTTCTGTACTGCCTAGCACTATATGTTGTAGTATAGACAACATAGCTTAACCAGACATCAGATAGAGATCATCCTTTTCCATGAGCCATTTCTAATGCAATTACAGATTTTGTTAGGAAAGCTATTAATGGATCATTTCACTTTGAATTGATATGCTGAAATTTATTGTTGTAAAAATTGGAAATATGGGTTTGATAATATTAATTCCTGTAGACGCCGGATTTTGATTAATTCATTTTGATTTTTGTCTTGTTTTGAGATAAATGTGAGTGTTACAATTTTGGAATTTTCCATAGGAAAAAAATCTACTGTTTCTTCAGAAAACCTAAGTCTTTGAAAGATTTATTTCAAAAATGGCTACCTGATTTTTGAAATACTTTAATGCCTTCATGTATGGGCTGACAGGTGATAGAGATATTCTTTATTTGGTACTTATTCCGTGGGGCTTTATGGAAAGATGATATGGGAGGTGCCATTCAAAGCCATATCATACTACTCATTTACTAGTTAAAGATTACCTGCCGCATGGAAAAGTAGTCTGAACGCAATCACAGTGTATTTTGTGTACTATGTGCTGTGCACAATAAATAGAAATTCTTGCTTATGGAATCAAAGAAAAAATACCTCTCTACATTTTTTATGACAAGAAACAAAGACTCCTACCCTGCCACTTTTCTCCCCAAGGGTGAGGCCGACCTAAAACACCACCAACATATTTTTGCAAGGAAAGTTGCCAACTTATTGTCAGAGAGAATTAGTAAAAAGAAATATGAACCTTTGCCACCAAGATTAAAGGACCAATAGAAGAATTGGAAAAAAGAAAACAAAAACCCCAAAACCATATGAAAATTTGATTGTCTCCTTTAATTAATATTTTCTTGCTTTACCTAAGAGAATTAATTCCTGCTCAGTTGCTTTTGTTAAATCTGGTAGTTCTGCTGTTCAAAGTCTGCAACCATTTTATTCTAATTTAGTTTTTGGTGACCCTCCATCATTTGAGCTCCACTTTCTATTTCAAATCTAAACGATTCTAAGGGTATAGAGGACCTATTCTTGAGAACTTAACACACTACAGACAAGCTCTGACCCCTATCTAGTATCATGACTTTAAAACTTGTTTATAGTAGTGCTGAGCTCACTGAAATCATAGAGAGCTGTAAGGTGTTTAACAATTTTGTAGGAGTATAAGTAATTGTTCTAATGCACAAAACAGAACAAGTTTCTTGCAGTGTATTAAGTATACGCAGAAACAAATGATCAGTTCATCATGACTTCTCACTTGTCTATTACCTTTTACCCTCTACTGGGATGTCATTTCCAGTCAAGCCATAATGTTAGTCTCCGTTGCCCATTTGTTACACTCTCAAGTAAAAGATTTTGTATTGAGCTGAATTTGATTTTCTATACAAAATGTCAGGATTCTGTTAGGTTTGTACAAAGGACATTTGACACTCCAGTCCCCAGTGAAATTTGATGTATTTGTGTAGATAGCACCAATTACATCATTAGTATACTGCTTAGCAGTCATTCAGGGTAAAAAATGAACAACAGAAAGAGACAGAAGAGTTTAGAAGCATAGATTTTCCCTTTCACCCAGGAGTGCACGGTTCAGAAAAATGCATTTTTGCCTCCCCAAATGGGAGACAAGCATTGGCTGCTTCTTCTTCCTTTTTTTTTTTTTTTCCCCCCATAGGAACGGTGACGCAGAGCAGAGTAGGCCAGAGAGTCTGGCCCGTGGCATGTTGCTGGCTTGGCTAGATATGATATCCATGTCTAGTCCCTTCATTACCTCATTCCTCCTACATTAAGAAGAAGCCAATTTAAATTACTAAATGAAGAAAGCTATGTGGTCTTTCAAGTTAAACAAAACTCCTTGCACAAATGTTGCATCAGTCTTTCACCCACCAGCATACATTGTTTTGTCAAACAAGGCATTTTGATGAATCTCCTACCAAAATGTAAAATGTAATAAGGATTAGTGAAGTCCAGAAAGTTGCCTTTTGCCAAAGTTCCCTTTTTAGTCTCATTCTGGTTGCTTTATTATTTGCAAAGGGAATCTCATCTCAGATGCAGCATCTGTTTTTCAGTAAAGTCCTGCTTTTTACCCAATTTTCCAGCTGGATTGACTGAGGCAAAAGGAGGTCAAGTGACTTGCCAAGGTCAGATGGCAATCCAGTGCTTTACCAAGGATTAGAATTTAGGAACCTCCTGATTAATAGAACAAATAACCTCCATGCACCAAATCCCCATGGGATGGGCAAGTCACAGAACTGGGTAGGATTAACCAGAAAGGACTTGTCTGCTTGGGTAAGCAAAATATACCCAGCACAGAAGAAATACAAACATTTTCAAGTTGCTGAGGCATAATCCTAGGAACCATTTACATGTGTGTGCTTGTGCAGTTTGTGGAGGTCTTTAAAAGACCAGTAAAGCACGAGGCTAATATTTGAAGCCATTGCATTAAATAGCATACACACTTTTTTATTTAAAAAAACCCGTATCTCAGTCCACTATTATTATAATTATTTAAAGAGGCTCAGCCACCGGCACTGGAGATTTGCACCACAGAAAGCCCTATCTCCTAACAAAAGGGCACATGCTCAGAACGGCAAGTAAACAAACATTCCAGACATGCCTTATGTTCCAGCAGCAGCGCCTTTTAAACAAAACTAGTTACAGAGCAAAAATGGAAACTGTCTGTTTTGATTTAAATCTGTCCCTGAGCAACTTCCATGAGTTAACACAGCAGAAGTACAAGTACAGGAACAAATAAACAAACAAACAAAGAAACTTGAGCTCGCCTCTAACAACTGAACCGCCACCAGTTTCCAAAATGCAATCATAGAACCGTCCATTCTTGCACCACAATTAAGAGCAGCTCACAATGGAGGCGAACCGCTCCACCCCAGCAAAGGGAGAGGGCGTTGAAATGCTAATTGCACACAAAACTTCAGTGGTGCTGGTGATTAATATACTTATTGTTATTGTTAAAATTGGAATGACAAAGAGTATAATATAGCAGTGCTTTTGTGTCCTCTGGCTGTTCAAAAGTGTCTCCTTGCACTTTCTTTGGGTGCCAGAATTACTCAACTTCATTTTACGGTTTTCACTTGCATTGAATAGACAGGAGACGTGGAAGAACAGCTATTGGAGTATTTTAAATTACACAAAATAGGTAAGAATGTTTTTTTGTTTAGGAAACCTGTACTGGGGAGGAGAGAGGGAACTAGTAGGATATGTTCTCCTAGGCAAAAAAAGAATGGAAGAAGACCTGGAGTTCATTCTAATTGACAGGGTCCTGGTTTCTCACTCTGTCAATTTTACTCAAGTCATAATCCCTTACTCATTCCTATAAACTACTGAGATTTCCAGCACCAAAAGACTCACATGTATGTTTGAGAAGATGAACACCAAATTAGCTGTTACTGGCTGCAGTTATATTCTTAATTTAAAACATTTACTGAAAACATTCTTCTGAGTAAGGCGAAGATATTTTGCAACTTGCAGAATCAAGCTTTCAGAGTTTAATTTCTACAGAAAGATTTTCAAGGGAGTGGTAGATGTAAAGTCAGCCCCTCATTCATTTCTGTAGGATTCACGAGCACAACCACTGGAGGCAATATTTACAGATCCTTGCTGTATGGCTAGGGTGGGACTGTTTATAATCCTGACCATTAGAGGTGGGGTGTGGTGACTACATGGTGACTAAAGTATCTAGTCTAAGTTAGTCTAACTTCACTACAGTGCCTAGTGTAATTTAGTGTTATCTCAACAGTAAGTAGCTTGTTTCTGTACTCACATGCCTTACATTAACATAAACTAATAATTATAATAAATATTTAAGACAAAGGAGGCTGCAACAGATCATGAGCTCTTTTGAGAGTGATGCTTCCTGGAAAGAAGACACTCAACTTCTCTGTCAGAAGACTTCAGGTTGCTCACCTGAGTCTCAAATGTCTTGATTCATTGTCCATCATAGTTGTCAGCAGCTGTTTATGGTTGACATTAAAAAGTATTGACTATACTTTAAAACCAAACAAGGAAGTACATAAACAAATATACCTATAACGTGGTCAGGACACTATGATAATATGGCTTCTGCCACAAAGTTCTTGCTGACTTTTAAATATCAAGCAATTGCCAGAACGAGGACAAGGAACATCAAAGCAGGGCTAAGGAGTATTACTACTGCTCAACTGTGGAGGAGCTGTGGAGGAGCAGAAGAAGGAGGAGGAGGAGGAAGACAGCAAAGAGGAAGAGCCCCTGAAGGTTCAGGAAGCTGAGCTCTGGTAGCATAGCTCCGGGGAACAGCAGCAATAGAGAGCAGAGCCTGCTGGAATTAGCCTTAAGCAGGTGATTTGGAAACCATTTGTGATTTTAAAAGCTGGTTCAGTCAAGCAGGACTAAACCATAACAAGCTCTGCACAGGTATGTCACAGCAGGTAGAGTATTAATTTGTATAAATCAGGATCTACTCAGAAGTTCACTTACTGTCCTCAGAAAGATGCTGAGAGAATTAGATCTTTTTTAATAACTGTTATTTATTTACTTCTTCAGACTACTGAATAAAAATGATGCAAAGCGCACAATAAAACACCAGTATTCTTCTTTCCAGAATCATTAAATGGCAGTTTGGCTTTATGATCTTTTAAGGCTGTGTGCTGCCAAAAGAAACTCCCATCCGTATACAACTTCGAAGAGCGATTTTCCTTCTTAATGTATTGTCCTGCAGAGTGATACATAGGAACATGTCCTACTCAAGGGAAGAGTGAACAAGACATTCCACACCAGACTGCCAGAGAAGGAAATTGTTACCTAAGCACAGGTTCCTAGTGCCACCTTATATCATCCCCATGGGATTGGCAGATACGGCACAGGATCTATGGAAGACCTGTCTCTCTGGAAAGGCAGATGGGATAAACTATAGCATCTACAGCACAAATAAATACATACACTATGTGTACGTACTTCATGAAAGTAACTATATGAAAAATATTGTAAAGTGTGACAGAATTATTTCAAATGTCCTTAGTACTTCTTAAGAGATAAATTTTCCCCAGCACCATAGACTCAGTGTTAAATTTTTTAGGACATGCGCTGCCTTGATCAACCCTTTGTGTCAGGGAGATGCTATCTGCATGTCTTCTATTCAAGTCTTTTATTGCAATAAAGGGAAATTTAGATGGTTCTATCAATGTCTTGCCAATTGTCCAGATTCAGTTCCTAATAGACATGTCTTAGACTCACAATTTATATATCACAAACATAACGACAGCTTTAAATAACACAAGAAATTGAGCTCTCCTCATGCTAGCAAACTAAAATCCAACCATCTACTTTACACAGTGAGGTTCTGAAGTTCCATATCTCTGTTGCATTAAGAACTTGTGTCTCAAACCCAGATCCAATGAGCAACAGCAGGTGCTGTTGTCCTTGAAAACACGCATATTCTTTTCTTACCTGAAAGGCACTCTATTTGTACATCTTTCATGCAAATTGAGAAACTGCACTTCTCGGCACACATGTGGGTATGTATTTCCACCAGATGTGGCTAGCCTGGCTCTGCGTGCAGGGTGGTGCGGGCTGCACAGGGTTGTGGCTGTGATTCCACCAGTTGAGGCGGGAGTGCATGGTGCATTGGCTGGCGCTAAAGGCAGGGCTCCCCTGCTAAAACTGCACTCACTTAACACAGTGGTATTTTCCATCACTGCATTTTGCTCGGGACTGAAAATAGGTGCTAATTTGCCAAAGGTCTACATTCAGTATTAGAAATTTACCCGATTTATGCTTGCAAGATCAGGACCTGATTCTGCCTGACATGTCTTTGGTTTGGAGTGAAGGTAAGGCAAAGGACTCCCCCGGTTCTCATCTACCTCCAGAGTCCATGGTGTGGGGGGATGGTCTCTCGCTGTTGGTGGGCAGGATTATGGGACTGCAGCATGTGGCCTGGTAAACCTCCTGCCCTCAGGTGTCCCTGGGGATGCAGCACCTGGAGTCAACCCAGAGATGGAGCACACCAAAGATGCTCCCAAAGGTCTACCAATATATGCACAAAACAAACCGGCTGCACATGTGCAGAGCTACCCACATGGAAAAAACTCCAGACGCACACAGATTATGATTTAAAAATATTAAGTATTTCTTTCAAAATTAGGCCAGAGATTGGAAAGCAATGCTGAGAGATTTATCTGCATTGTTCCTATGTAGAGCTATACAGCAAAAAGACCTCATGCTGGTTTCAAGGTGCTCCCTTTAGTGGCACAAGGAATATTTTTAGCATTTAAATTAAAGCAGGGTTAGGCAGGGGATGGACTGAGGAAGAAATGTGAAATTTTGTCCCTTAATGCAGATGTATCTTTTTAAAATATCCTGAACAGTCAGAGAGGGTGAATTCTCCTTTCTTTGAGAACCCCAACACCAGAGGCTAGAGGAATAGCTTTAACCTTGACTTTCATGACATTTATAGGTTTCTGTCAGACTCTGGTTGTTATTTTAATTGTATATTCCAGCTTAGTTAGCAAATGGGAGTTTACTTTAGTTACTAAAATAAAAAGTCAAGATATATCGATCATTAAAAACATGATCAGTGAGATATTCTGCATAAATGTAAAATAATGATGAAGTAGAAGAACTTTACAGAATCACAGAATGATAGGGGTTGGAAGGGACCTCTGGAGATCATCTAGTCCAACCCCCTGCCAGACCAGGGTCACCCAGAGCAGGTTGCACAGGAACGCGTCCAGGCGGGTTTTGAATGTCTCCAGAGATGGAGACTCCACCACCTCTCTGGGCAGCCTCTTCCAGTGCTCTGTGTTTTCTTTTCTGTGCGGTAGTGACACGAGGAAAAATTAAAAGCAATTGTTTTTATTAATGAATAAATTATCATCAGCAGCATGTGTTTTAGTCAAATTATAAACCCCTTTACATCTTCATTTGGTCAATGGCTGAGACATGATTTCGTGCCTAGAAAGAAACAATTAGATTATTTAGGAGCTGCATTTCCTTAGACTTTTAACGGTAGATTTCAGCTGCTGTTGTATACCACATTTCCTCTGACAGTGATGTGATTATTGTTGTCATATGTATTGCTATGCTAAACAATGTATATCCCATATTTTGTTATTTGCATTTCTTATTTCACAGTGCTTTGCAACTCAGACTCCAACTTCAGGAAAATGTATTTGTCATACTTTATATATGCTGTGGTTTAGGGATCGTGACAGGCTATACCAAATAAGTAAGAGGTCAGCAGTTGGCATTAGCTCTTAATCTGGCATACAAGAGGGGTCAAAGCATTACTACCAATGAAAACCACACTGCTACTATTGATTATATGGTTCTAGAATTTAGAAGGTTCCTTTCATGCAAAGTGTGTCCCTAAAGACCTTCCAGAATTAAATGATATGATTGCACAGATGAATGATGGCAGAGACAGAGCCAAACTCAGATGTTCAGTCAATGAGCTGAGATTTGAAAGGAAGAACTGGTACAGCAAACATGTAAAGCAAAATTACTCCATGGGACAGACACATCAAAGGGGAAGATCCTCACACACAGTATAGACAGACACCACCTAAAGAAACTAGTGGAGAAGTGGCAATGGTAAATGACAGTGCTCATGGATGCAATATTTTCAGACACTTGTAAAGAGCTAGATTCAACCTCTATCAGTAGAACTTAAAATGCATGTGCATCTTCCAGTGGAAACATTGCTACTGATCAGCTGTGCAAACTCTTCTCCTGGTGCAGATACCATGGTGCCATTAAATGGCACCAGCTTAGTCCTCAGATACCATGGTTCGGCATCTATGGAAGCCCTGCCTCACTTTTAAATTTCTTTATCCCAAAAAGTACCTTTTGGTAACCACTTTGTTGGTTTTCCTGTTTCTGGTGACAGGCACAGGGCTTTTGATGAGACTTGTGGCTGCTGGACCATCTTGCTTGGGCTGTAAGTGTCTTCTACATGTTAGGGTGGTTAGAGATTTTTACGACGTTTCACCCTTCAAACCACAAATATGCGGGTACTACAGTTTGTGGAAGAAATAATGAAAACTAGAAAACACGGAAAACTTTTATCTGATTTTCAGATTTTTTTTTCCCTTTCTGCACTGGTTTATACTCAAGATTTTAAAAAATTCTTTAACCACACAGATTTTTTCCAGATTCAGAAGTGACGAGGGAGTTATATTTAGGGCACCTCCCTGTGATGTGAGAGACTGAGAATAAAGGTTTTGACCTTCACTGCCTTAGCTGTTCTGGTCTGAGTGAGACTCCCTTTTGCTTTGATTACCTCTCTAAAAGCAGTTTAGTCGTGTTGTGCTCTGCATGAGCATCTATGGTGTAAACTCAGGCACATTTAGAAAGGTCGGTTTGGTTTCCTGATATTTTCCATGCAATGTTTTTGCAAAGCGATGCAGTATTTGGTATGGAGGACTCAAATGGGAAAGCACAGCCAGGACTATGACTAGTCTGTTCATGTTAGTGCTTGTATTAGGGATTAGAACAAACTCAAATGGTTTCTCCTGACAAGTTCCAGCTTTGCCTCATGTTTTATACACCCAAATATAATCAATACGGAGTAAATCTGGGTTCAAAACTGTGTGTAAATTATAGAATAGTTGTACTCATTTTGACCAGAAGCTCCACTTTCAGCATTGGTGTGTTTATGTTACTTCAGAAAGTCTCCAGATCGACATTTTCGAGAGAAAAAGAAAATTCCTGTGCATAGTGATGGACAAGACATGAATTGATAACGGCACCTTTCTTTTGCAGATACCTTTGTGTTATCTTGAAATATTTGAAAGCAGCCCCAGGTCTGTTTTTTACACTATAGTGGTTGATAGTGGCTCCTGAGGGAAGATCTGTCAATAGCCAAAGACCAGCAGAGCTGCAACCATGTGTCATGGTTTAACCCCAGCCCTCAACTAAGCACCACACAGCTGATCGCTCTCTCACCCCACGGCAGGATGGGGGAGAGAACCAGAAGATTAAAAGTGGGAAAACTCATGGGTTGAGATAAAGACAGTTTAATAAGTAAAGCAAAAGCTGCACATGCAAGCAAAGCGAAACAAAGAATTCCTTCACTACTTCCCATGGGCAGGCAGGTGTTCAGCCATCCCCAGGAAAGCAGGGCTCCATCATGTGTAACGGTTACTTGGGAAGACAAAACAACATAACTCTGAACATCCTCCCCTTCCTTCTTTCCCCAGCTTTATATGCTGAGCATGACATCATATGCTATGGAATATCGCTTCGGTCATTTGAGGTCATCTGTCCCAGCTGTGCCCCCTCCCAGCTTCTTGGGTGCCCCCACCTTCTTCTTGGCAGGCCAGTATGAGAAGCTGAAAAGCCCTTGACTGCCTTGCAATAACTAAAATATTAGCATGTTAAAAACATTATTCTCATCCTAAATCCAAAGCACAGCTCTATACCAGCAGTGAGTAAGAAAACTAACACTATCCCAGCCAAAACCAGGACACCATGGCACCTCCTTCATTTGCAGTGTTCTGGCACTACATCAGCCCACAATGAAGGAATTCGCATCTGGGGAGGCTTGCCCAGTTTCTGGTCATTACCAGATGACACAAAAAAGCTGGATGAGAAGACACAAACCGATCTATTTGTAAGTGGAAAAGCAACATTTCCAGACCTGGTTATTTATGTGAGAGGGACAACGATTTATTGTAGGTGGAGCCAGCAGTGCTGCCTGCAGCCAAGTTAGTTTGATGCTTCCCTTTAGACTACCATGTTTTCAGTTGCTAAGAACAGTGTCAAAACATTCATACGTTGGTATAAACTTTTCCTTGCAGAATCGTCTCATTCAGATTCACTTTTTTTTTTCCTCCCAGAAAATCTGCAAGATGAGCTTGGTTGTTTCTAAGTTTGAGATAAACTTGTCCCATGATGTGTTAAAAAATAACCTGCATTTGGTTGAGAATCTGGGGAACAATAACTTGAAAGATGACTGGAGAGTATAAGGGGAACTGACATAGGGTACAGGAGGAACTGACATAAAATGTGTGGAAGCTGGAAGCTAGGGCATCTGAAGGTGATGAGACTAGGATGATGATACCGGGATGATGAAGAAGGTGAAAAAAGAGCTCTGGCACAGCGATAAACAGGAGAAAACACGGCACAAATTGGACATTAGGCTTGGTAGACAGGCAGACAGGTCTGCGCCCTAAAGCACTCTGTCCTCCCAAATGTAAAAATGAATCCAGAATTCTTGAGCCTTACCAGATTTTTGTGCTCAGCAAATATTTGTTGAAGGATAATTGAACATCTGTCAAAGCACTTACTAGTGCAGAAGAGGACCAGAGAGTCACAGAGAAACTCACAGGTAATAGGCCATGGCCCTCCATTGCACTAGTAGGTGGTGAGACAGGCAAGTAGATTGAAAGCTGGCTTTTTGTTGATAACCAGTGTTGATGTCAGTATGATGCCATATGACGAAAACTTTCTATGGCCTTACAAAGAAGTACTGAGAACCCACATAAAAATTACCCTTGTAAATGCCCAAGATTTTTTATGCAATCTTAGTTGATCAAATATGCTTCTGCTTCATGTTACAGCTATTGGTACAGTTTTCCACTATGTTTCCATGGGGCCATGTCTCATGGAATGTACTAGCATGCTTCAGTCTCAAAGAAGGCATGGGCTTAGATGTCCAAAAGGTAAGGATACCCTGAAGATGCCCTAAAGGCAGTTTTTCATGTAATATGCAAGAAGTCATGAAGCAGAAAATCTTGGCAGTACCCGGCACTCCTTGATGGAGTCCAAAGAATCAAAGAAATTTAGTGTGCCAGATAGCCATACTCTAGGGAGGCTGAGATTTATGTTATTAAGGCTCCTATCTTATGCAAAATGGTTCTTTGACTATATAAGTTGTGTGGTGAATGAGCTGAGGAAATGCAAGAGAAAAAAAAAAAAAAGATTATTTTGAAAATAAGGCAACTGATCCAAATAATTTAATTCTCTTTCTGTCTGTCCTGGATCCTCCAGATCCAGGACATGGGCTATATCACTTAACTTAGGTTTTATACAGCTGGCTACCACTTGTGTTTTTCTCATCGTGTGGTGCTTAGGCTGGAACTCTGGTGCTGGACTGGCAAAAGTGTAAGTGTGAAGTGAAGGGGAGCAGCATGAAAGGAGACTCTGTGCCATGCATTCTGGAATATTAAGTTGTAGACATCTCAAATTGGGCATCCAAAATGTAATTTTTTCAACTTTAGTCTTTGTTTCTCCATTTATTGCAAAAGGAATCATATGGAAACATATTCTCAACTTGCAGGGGTTTTGTAGATGTAAAATAGCAAATATTTGTGATGATGCAGATACAGTTACAGAAAAGCCCATGAGGAAATCAATGATTCTGTCTTCATATCTGGGTCTGAATAGTATGCAGTAAATAAGGCCTGAGGCCACCCACCGAACAAGAGTAAAAACTATATTGTATCACTGCTCATTAAGTGAGCATCCGTCCGCCCTGTGCGCAGAATGAGGCAGAGGTCCCAGGGAAAAAATATGATGGCATCCTGTAACCAAAGCCTTTATCACAATGTACCCGAGAAAGCTGAATTAGCATAGCATGCTTTGCCTTAATAGTGCTGGTTTTTCTCATATTCAAGAGTTTGCCTATTCAGCTGGAACATTCTGATACAGCAAAGGGCTACGAAGATGATTAGGGGATTGGAACACCTCTCTTATGAAGAAAGGCTGAGGGATTTGGGTCTCTTCAGTCTGGAAAAAAGGCAACTGAGGGGGGATCTTATCAATGCTTATAAATACTTAAGTGGTGGGTGTCAGGAGGATGGGGCCAGGCTCTTTTCAGTGGTGCCCAGTGACAGGACAAAAGGTAACAGGCACAAACATGAACAAAGGAAGTTCCACCTAAACATGAGGAGGAACTTCTTTACTTTGAGGGTGGCAGAGCACTGGAAGAGGCTGCCCAGAGAGGTGGTGGAGTCTCCGTCTCTGGAGACATTCAAAACCCACCTGGATGCGTTCCTGTCCAGCCTGCTCTGGGTGACCCTGCTCTGGCAGGGGGGTTGGACTAGATGATCTCCAGAGGTCCCTTCCAACCCCTACCATTCTGTGATTCTGTGACACCATTGTTGTATGTGTATGCTAAACAAAAAACCCCCAATATAGCAATCCAATCCGAGATACATTGCAGAACATGACTGTACACTATTGGTGACCTCACCGTTTTATATTAAGGAAAAGTATTTTTGATTCTTGTGAATAAGTGCATAAGGATATGTCTAAAATTTCTGGAAAGGCAAATAGTTCTGACATCAGAGTTTGTGGATGAATAAAAGTTTAGTAAGATATATGCTGCTTTTCCTTTTTCTAAAAAAAAAAATCAGGCCTTAATCCTACAACTGTATATTAAATCACTTATTCACTGTGACAGGCAGGAGAACACAGATATAGTAATCTACCAGTCTGGTATCTGATATGCACTGGGAGTCATGAAATAGATCTCGGCAGGCTGAATGCTGTGCACCCACGCATTGTACAATGCTGTGATTACAGTAGGTAGGTGGTTCGGGTAACAGTGAATTTCATACATGCAGGAGTCCAGTATAATGTGTGGTATGATTTGCAGGATTTTGTTAGGACACATCCTATAATTGTATGCCTGGTATAAAGTCTGATTGGCTCACCTTTTGTGCCGGTGAGAATCTATACCCCTAGGAAATGACGCCTTTTCTGCAAAATTTTTTGGAGAATCCATTTTAAGAGAAATAAGTTAATCAGAGCTGATTACATTGTGCACATTCCATTTCTGTAAAGGAAATCAAAAGAGTCACACTCTTATTGCATGAAACGTTGTAAACCAACTATAGAATAAAAGTCACTCATAAAGGGAGAGTTTATAACCTCACAACTACCTTCAACACAAACCAAAGAATTTTCAGTACCCTACACAAGCAGTATAGTACTAGAATTTTGTGTAAAAATTATGGATAAAATTCCTAAGGACTGTAACGGTGTCATCCAACAGGCTGGGCTTCCTCTCATTTGGTCCTACCTTGCTGCTTTCAGGTGTGTGCAAGCCCATCAGTATGGTATGCTCATTATGCCTTACCTTTATGTAGTATATATTTTTAAAAAATGCTGTGTTACTTATGAGGAAAATCATAGGCACTACTTTATAAGTGGTAAAAAACTCTACCAAGGAGTGCCTGCAAATGACTTGATGGGAGCAAAGCAAGCTGAACCCTGTGTAGAATCATTCCCAGTGTTACCAGCTGGTGACCCATACCACATTTTGCGTGAAGCATTCCCCATATGGATTTATTTTGAGTGCCACTTCCATTCTTGCGACCCCAAGACACCGGCGGCAGGCTAGGCTGGATTTTCATAATTCACATCCAAAATTGTCGGATCAGCATTTTCTGTAGTTGGCTATGTGCTGCTTGAAAAAAACTAAGTAAAAAGGAGAAGTTGATTTGTTTCCTTGCAAAAAGAAATCTTCTAAACTAGCCTTTCCTTTAGATTGATTATGTCTTTCAGTTAGTGGGGAACCTTCTGTGCCATGTTGGGCCTGATGGCCTTCGCAGCTGGACCTTTATTTGGTCGTGTATTGCAATAGTCATCCTTCACATTTAGAAGAGGAAAGCCTGAGAGTCTTATTTGAAGATGCAAATAGACAGGCGAAGCACGAATATGTGCAAGGCATCCACCTGTTTCTTTATGCTACTGTAGGCATCATGTCACAAGTTATGTTAGTTCTCACCAGGTTGACCAAATAGTAGCTGCGTTTGTTTTTTTTTTTTTCAACAGATTGCTCAGGAGGTTTTGTTCATGACAGAAGAGTCCTACAGTCGATCAGTTCTGATGGCATTATAGCTAGAACTGACAAAGGCTTAGCTCAGTATTCTAAAATCCATAATTGTGAAGAAATGGGTCAGGTGAACGTCAGAAATATTGCTGCTAGGAAAAATCAAGCATTTTTTTCTATGCTCCCAAATTTGGCTTGCTTATCATAGCAACTCACTAATTATTAACTGTTCATATCTTCATGAGATAAACCACTCTCTTTTTCTTTAAGCAGTAACCAAATAATTCTGTTGACTTTTAAAATATCCCTAGATTGTAGATTTAGCATCATGTTGTGATTAGTATGGCATTTCACACCTTTCCCAGAGCTATTGTCTCAGATTGTCAGCAGATATCACTGAAACTGCTTACAAGTCATAGTTGAAAGGTTATCTTTGTTGTATTTTTGTAAAGGTTGGAAACTTTCAAAATTAAATACAAATGAAAATTTAGCGTAAATGTACCATCCTGCTCCTGGCTGTTCTGAGCTGGCAGAGTCCAGATTCTTCTTTGTTTTACTAGGAAGGGGTGCTATGCATGTTGGGGGCTATTTCTTCTGAAGGTTCAGCAAAGCACACCTCTGGTAGACTGGGACATGCTTATTGGAAACTTTTCTTCTGAATTAAAAATAGTCATAGTTTCCTCTGATGAAATATGTGAAAAAACCCAGAGTGAGACATATAAGTCTGGCCAAAGGCTGGAAGGAAAAGAATTATCTCTTTCTGGCCAAAGAAAGGACCACAGCTACCTCTCCTGTAAATAGGGGTGTGCAGCAGGGGAATGCTGAGTCAGCTGCAAAGAATTAATCAGCCTTTCATCGTCTTGGCTCAGGAAAAATGGAATTGTGCTGTGGGGAACTGTGATGGAGTTCAGTAACAAAGAATTATTCTAGAAAATCAGTAAAATTGAAGGTGGAAAGGAATTTATTCCCATTTCTCGCCAGATGCAGACTAGAGAGACCCTTCCTAATTTCTTTGACTTCCAGTTTGATTGAAACGAGTCATGCATTTTGAGTGTTTCCCACCCACTGGCTCCTCTGGGCATTTGAAAATCTGGCCGCTTTATGTAGGTGTTTGAACAAGTTCCAAGCTCATTCAAACATCTGATCCTATACTTTTCTTCTTTTGTCCTATATATTTAGTATGGCATTTAAGCTTCTTCGCCTTCAAGTCTCCGTCCTTCAAAACCACAAGTAATAAGCTCCAACAAACACACAGCATACAAAATTCTTTCCCGGTCCAGACCCCTTTAATGAGAGGAACTAATCCAAAAATTAAATTAAAAGATTCAAAACCTTGAAAGTAAGGTGTGGATAAACACCTCAAGGCTAAGGGAGAAATCCTTTAAAATCGAGGTACCTTAATTGACTCCAGTGGACCTAGGCTAATTTACATCAACAGAGGATCTGACTTGAAATGATTACATGTCTTATCTGAAATTGTTCAGCACTGGAAACACTGGAGTGGAAATCTTACAAGCAGCAGCGCCATTACGAGATTTCCAGCAACTCTCTCTTCAAGTCGTGCTGTTCTAAAAGAAAATATGCACGCCAGGACTGGGTAATAACTCTGACAGATTCCCCCATTCATAGCAATGAGAGCTGCAGCTGGGCTGGGTACAGCGAGAATCCTTGTGATCTCCTGCCCCAGCGAATTCCCCGCCGCATGTAGCCAAAAGCCAACCTCTCCCAGAATACTAAATCCACTGAAGCAGAACCTCTGCAACAATTTATAGCAGGTTTCTAGGTGCTTAGCAGCCATAGTGCTTTTCTTGTTTATGGCCCATAGTTTCCTCAGCCATACTCTGTAATTTCCTTACTGAGGTCTTACTCTCAGGTCTGCATATATTTACATGTTTTACTCTGTAAGCTTTTAAGCAGCAAATTATACAAAATAGAGGTGAGACCTCTGCTAGTTGAGTCTTCCTTTTATTGTTTCCATTGTAGTCGCGTCTGGAAAATAAATAAGTAAAACTTGAATTGACATAAAATAAATGACAGTTCAGGTTCTATAGGTTCATGTTTATGACATGATTGGCCCACAGCCACTGCAGCTATTTCGTAGGCTACAAGATGTCCTTGATTTGCTCTTCCACCAGTATGATAACAAGCATGTATAATCTTTGCATACAGCCTGCTAACAGGCTTCCAGCCTCTGCCTGATTTTACGCATTCAGCTTTTACATTGTTCTTTGCAGAACTCCCTCAGCTCTCTTAAATAATCCTTACATTTTCATCTATACTGTTTTCATCTTTCAACCTAGGTTAGATGAATATAAAGAGAAAAGCAGGAAAATATGATATATCAAGACACTTGTGAAATCACAGAATTAACAAAGTCTTGATTCATGAAAAGGATGAAAATTCCAACAATATGCAGATTATCATAACCCAAACAGAGCTACCTTAAATATTTTCTGATCTGTATAAACACTTTCTTCGGCTGCCTTTTGAGAGTAACTATGCAAAAAAGACATTTAATGATGGTAGCAACAGTGGTACTTTGGGTGCACCCATGCCAGCCCTGTTAGATCTCTCATCTGCTTTTGACATGTCGGTCATGAGATTTTTTCTCTCTTTTTGATAGATCTCACAGAAATAGTCTTGGTGTCTGTGGCACGACTCCATTCCTTCTTCACTGAGTGTATATTGGAGCCTTATGAAAAAATATTTTTTCTTCCCCTCAAGGCCCATCATATAGCCTTCCAAGGGCTCTCATTTTGTTTACCCTCTTGCTAGGGAGCACAGACAGCTGAGATTTCAGCCTGGTGATGGCCCCATATTTACAGCTCTATTGCACCTGACCTTGCTAGGGTACTGAATGTGCAAGCAGCTTTTGTAACGGGGGAAGGCATGAATAAGAGCTGGCTGGAGTTCAGTGGAAAGAGACTGAGGCAAGAGCAATTTTATAATGAGAATGATCCTCTCTTTGTCAGTTCACATGGGAGCAGAATTGTTGGATTCTCGGTAGCTGATCCATAGTCAAGTAACATCCTTGTCCAGGAATTCTTTATTTCTTTTCCTTCACCTTATCTGAGCAATGACATCCATTTCTTCCTGGTATGGGTATGGTTACTTTATGTTTTTGCTGGTTTCTGCAGCGTGTCATATACCAAGCTGCTCTTTATCGTAACTTGAAACAGCAGCCCGCAAAATATTGTAGCTCACACCTGGAATGCCTCTGAGAGCAACCCTTTGCCTAATTTTCTCTGAGCTACAGTGGCTTCCCAGTTTCTAGCTATAACTTCAGCATCAGTTTTGATCTGTGGGATGATATAGTCAGAGATGGAATGAAGTGTCAAAATCCCACTGAAATTCAGTATGCTTGAACTTTTTTGCTAAACTCCTTTCAGTTCCTCTGAAAATCTCAACCAGAAGAACTTAAATAGGGACCAGGCTATATGGTTTTAATATTCAGGATGGAGAGTAACTATTTTTTTTTCCTAGAACAATCCTGACAAACTGAGAACGAGGCCTGTAGCATTATCATCAGTTACTGACAACCTACTTTCATTTTCTGAAAATTTCCAAATACTTAGAATTCTATCTCTGTGCAGTAATTAAGGAGGATAAAGGTTATTTCGCTCTTTTGATTAAAAATTGAATTTACTTTGTGTTGATGTAAAAGCAGAAAATGTAATAGCAAATTAGTTTTTGTTCTTTCCATCTGCATTCAAAATTAGTATTTAGTACAGATTTTCTACTTCATTTTCAGATAATCAGAATACACAAAGCTAGCAAGATTGTATCTCCACTTCTTCTCTCAAATAAATTTTTGTAATTATATAAGAAATTGATCTATATTAACCTTCAAAAGCTAATATTCTTAGGTGAATGGCACCAGAAACTTGAGCATTCACATGGTAGCATTATGATTGGCTTGAGAGCACATATCCAGAATATTTTGAGATTTTGAGACAATTCAGGTAGTGGATTAATTTAAGCATTCATAGTGCAAGGAAGCCGGTGAGGTAGGTTTTATGGAATCATATCAAGACAAAAAAAACCCATAATGGGCATTGGCAACTGGCAAGTGTGCTGCCTTTGGGCTGTCATCCAGAGAGCATGTAGTTTCAGTAAGCGAGAAATGGGATTGTTCTTTGGTGTCCAAGTGAAAAACAAATGGGATGAAGTGTCTGGATGGGATACATCTAATGATGCACTACAAGACTTGGGCATTGTATATGTAATAGATAGATAGATAGATAGATAGATAGATAGATAGATAGATAGATAGATCAACCGACCGACCGACCGACTGATCAATCAATGTATCGATCAAAGGGTGTGGAAGAAGGAATCGGACTCTATAAACACCATATTCATCTTCAGGGCTAAACTTTATTTTCCTGAAGTTGAATAGACTGTTGAGAGGGAGCTGTTCAGGGGGGAATTAAAAGGTTGAGATTTTATGTTCACAAAAGTCAGGAAAATCTTGACGTTGAAGTAGAGGTACTCAGGAAATTCAGAGTCAAGCAATGATGCAACCGTTCAAAATGGTGGTAGCGAAAGGAGACACAAAAAGCTGCTAGAAACTTTTATCGTTGCTGCAAAAGAAAGTAGAACATTTAAAATTATTATTAAAAAACCGAGTCACTCCCAC
>NC_086287.1:37568006-37625506 GCF_963924245.1 Chroicocephalus ridibundus
TAGGTTGAACCACATATATATTCTCCAGTTTATTGAAAGCCTGATAGATTGTATTCTGCCTTCCACAACGGCAGGCCAGTCTTTTTCATGAACGTTGGAGAACAAATGTAAATTCACATGTATACAGCTGACCAAAATTCATAGGGTTTTTTTCTTGGCATTACGAATAAATCCAGCATATCACTAGATATGAGTAAGAATAGTACAGTGAAGTTGGCTTCAGTTCAGCTTTTCTGATTCAGTGGCAATTTCAAATGTATTTGAAGAATCTGTAGAAGTTGATTATTATGATAGATTCAAAAAGATTTGCTCAGACAACAGCCACACCAGAATGAATTGTAAGGATTGAATAAAATGCAAACTGCCTTCAAACCGAGGCAAGCTTTTGCCGTCTATCCACCCCCCACCTCCTTTCTCTCTCTCCCCATTACCATATAAACTTAGCAGCTTCCTGCAGAGTTCCACTGCAGTCAAATAAAATTCAATGATAAAAATCACTCAATAGCTCCATTAAAACACAACTAAAATTATTCTTAGGACCACGTCTAGGGATTAATATATTTAGAAGCTATCCAACATTTACATAGCTTTTCCTCATGTTGAGCCTGATCCTGCTCTTTAAAAAATAGTCAAGATTCAGGCGGCATGAGAGGAAAAGGTTTTTCCCTATCAGACTAACCTCTCTTATTCCATATCCTTGCTGTACCAAACACTCCATCCACATGGAGCAGGATGGTCTGAAGGAAGGCTGATGAATCAAAGGAAAATGTCCCTCCCGACACAGCAGATACAGGTTGACCGGGCACAACTGTCCCAAACCTTGGCTGGTTTCCAATTTATTACCCTGTAGCTGATTAACCAAACCGTTTTGAATGGTACCTGGGTGGATCTGTTGACTTCCACCGATCTGGTATGTGAATGCCTTCCAATGCCATGTGGGGTTCCCTCTCTGTACCTAGAAAGAGAGCTGTTGTTTAAAGGGATCGAGCCTTCAGATATACTGCAAAATCCACAGGTCAGGCTGGCATTAGGAAGCAGTCTGGGACCTGCCAGGGTGTAATATGCCTCCACTGCACCCAGCCAGCTCTGTTAGGGGCACTGCCGGGAGCTGGCTTGGGACCTTTCTTAAATGAAAAAGGGCAGGGAAAGATCCCGATTTAAAAAAAAAATTTAAAAAGAAGGCTGCTGCTCACTTGTTTGTGCAGCCGAGAGCATCTGATCGCTGAAAAGATCCACCCACAGCCCCTTCAAACACACCTCCTTTCTCATGAGGCTTTCATGGTAGCAAAGCCAGGAAGCGCTGGGGTCGGGGGGGGGGGTGAGCACACGCTGGGCCAACTGCGTTTGATGCAACATACACTATCCCCTGCCTGCTGCGACAGCACGAACACCTGCTCTGGAGGCCAATTCCTTTACTTAGCTACTTAAGCACTGTTTGACCCTCTGCAGGACTTCTCTCGTCATGGCACGTACTGAAGAATGAAAAAGAGCGCTGGTTTCAAACGAGTGCTTTCTGTAGTTTTGTCATTTTGCAAAAGCCTCTTTTTCCTATTTCCTTACACACCTAATTCTTCACTCTGCTCCCAAGGGAGAAGAATAGTAGAATGAAAAAGAAGTGTTTACTGATAAAAATAAACAAAACATACTTATTCATATGAAATAATGCAACCTCTGGAATATTGTGCTGTGTATCAGCAAAAGACATGCCTCAGATTTTTAACTCTGTACTTCAAGTATAAAAAAATGTTCCTCCAAACAGAGGCGCTCCTCCCAACTCTGTATTTACCTTTATTGATTTTTGTTTCTCTCCAAATGCAACAATATATTACATTTTCTTCTCCTTGAAAAACTGAGAGACAATGGAATGGCACCTGACTATTAGAGGAGATGGACTTTTTTGCAGCAAGGGGCAACTGGATTCTACTGCGGGTGTTTTCGCCTTCTATTCTGCTCTTCCTGAAGCCTAAGCTAGAGGACGATTAGCTTTAAGGAATTAAGATACTTCATGAGACACCACTTTACTGGTAGGTGATTAATTCACAGGAAGCCTTGTCCCAAAACAGCTATGTTACCTGGCGCTCTTACCTTTGAAGTCTGCGCCTGCAGAAGGAGGGGATGTATGGGGGTTACAAGGCAGGAGTTCCCTCACACAATGACTATATAGGACTGTCACATTCCACCTGGGAATTTATGTGCTACATCTGTCGATAATTATTTTCAGGTAATCATCCATAAGAATACAATAACTTTTCAACATCGATATAGACTATAGCGTATAGATTTCTATTCACAAAAGGCAGTAAATGTATTCAGTTCAACACGCCCAAACCCCTGCTAAGCAAAATGGAATTTAACTACTCTCAGTCATGTGTTAGCTTTGCCTCATGCCTAATCCATATTTCATGAAAAAAAGTCTGATTAATGTTGTTATTTACACTTAAATATGTCTATGTGTGTAACTTAAATGGAGACTGAGCGATAATGACCTCTGAGTTAAGCAAATTTATTCACAACGAGGTGTATTTTGGACAATCTAAACATCGACGCACACATAGAGCCACTGGAACAAGGGGAGAGGCAACAGCAAAAAATTGAGAACTTCATATGCAACAATACTTTAAAAGCACTTTCAGCATCTTCTTGCAATTTTGGTTATATCATCTTAACCTTATTTCATTTATGGAAGCACAGGGCTGAAGGAAGCGAGACCCAAAGTCTGAAGATTTAATCGGTTATTAATTAGCATGTTGTACCAGTAGCTGTTGTGAAATGGAATGTAGCATATTCATCATTGTAAACAGCTGATTAAATTTATAGCGTAACGTTAGATATTTTGATATTTCTGTCATGCTGCTACTGTTCTTTGCCATGCTGACTGCAAAATATAATAACTTCTAAGCAGTGTGTAAAACAAAGTGCTCAATTCACTTTATTAAAATATCCAATAATAATTGATTTAAAGGCAATAAAATGTGTTCATTAGAGGGTTTATATTCAAGAAATATTGAAAGTATACCTAAAACTGTCACTTTTATTGTGAATGAACAGGATAATATAATTTGAAAAGAGTGTGATCATACTAAAGATTTGTCCTGCAGCATTATCTGATAGCTCGTAAAGTGCTGAAATTTAATATGATGCTTTCAGTCAGTTTAATTGAAATTTAATTGCCACTTTGGGCAGAAGGTTTAGATCTGATCAATAAAATATTAAAGATTTTGTGCTTTCGCTTGGAACAATTTCTTAGCCAATGCATCAAGTGTAGCCTATGTTTTAGGAAATATTTGTTTGTTATAATTCACATAATGGTCAATATCACTTGCTAATCTGAATGTTTTAACGCACTGCACAGATAAATAGTGAAAATAATAAAGCTATAGTTGATCCATTTAATTACAACAAGATGAAAGAAATAACGGTCACCTTCAGATTCATGAGAAAGGCATTAATGTAAAAGAGCTATAAATATTTTGAAATGTCAAACCTCAGAAAGACAGAGTCCAACACGAGCCTAGCTGTAAATCAGGCACATAGAAGGACCTTGAAAAAAAGATGGTTCTTTGGTATTTTAGAAATAATTACTAATACAAAAAGGGTAATGATGAACCTATAAATTACATTAAAAAGGGCCATTAGAGGAGGATTAGTTTATAAAGCTGAGAGATGGTTCCTGAAAATTATCCTGCTAGTTATTTCTTCTTTTCATTTCATATTATTCACGATCCCCAAAATTATCTGATTAATGATAAACTAATTGATTGCTACTTTGCAATTCAAATGCAATGGCCAACTTTGAGTCTCCCTTTACTGTAATCTATACTGTGCCCTCATTTTTATTCGTCTTTTTTGGTGGCAGTGTAAAGAGAATTTTTCTAACTCTTTCTCTATAATGTGTAGGGGCAATTTCAGTCTAAGCAGCACTGCCACAAAATGAATTTGTGCAGTTGTCTCAGGCCCCTGAATGCTGCCTCTTCGTGTCCGGAGAGTGCCTGGTGCCTCTGCTCCTCCATCCTTTTCCCACCTGCGTGATCCTACAGGACCTTGGTGGGAGCAGACATAGCTGGAGGTAACTGAAATGCCACTCTTAATTTCTCCCAGGTCTTCAGCAATGCTCTTCAACCTAAAGCCCACAGAGCATCTTATCAAGACAGCAGTTTCCTGCACAGGACAATACCATACTCAATGACTGGCTACCATTCATAAGAGTTTTCATCCTTTCAGATAATGAGCGCTGCTTCGAACAGACCTGCCTGAGTTCAGCTCTGATCTGTCAGGAGTAGAGTAAGAGGCTGGGGGAGGATCTGAGGAACAGAAAACTCTCTCACAGGCACATATGCTATGATGGCAATTTCATTGCAAGTTACCGCTTGTTTAAATAAACTGCAATTTCCAGTACATGATTTTTTACTTAGGATTGATGCAGGCATGCATGGGACAGAGGACGGCACTCAACAGTGTGGAAAACAGCTGATTTATGTTGCTGCTGGTGACAGAAGCACAAACACAGCAGGATCATCTTTTTGGCCTGAAATCAATGGCATCTATAGTGCTGCGTCCCAAGGATCATGAGAAAAGATGAAAAAGTATAGTCATTCTCATTTCCTCTCCCACAGCACTCAACCATTAGCTGGAGGATTGATGAAATAGCCCATTCAAAGCCCTCTGAAGATTGCAGTGGTCTGTTTACCCCTTCTACGGGGTTTCTTGCAGGAAAAGAGTTGAAATGCAGATCTCTTCAGATTAACTTTTCTACCTAGTGATTTCCCACTTCTGCTGACAGTGGTGTATCTCTGTCGGTGCGAGGGGCAGTGTGAGTGATGAGTGTTGGGAGTAATTTAGGTCTTTGGGCATTTGATTAGCATGCAGAACAAAATATCAACTAATCTGACAACTAATAAAACTCTCAGTCACCTGCCTGCTAAAATGAAACATTTCTTGGGATTTTGTCTTCAAATAGGATTTCAGGCCAACAGTTATAAAATTAGCAATTTTGGCTCATAAATTGGAATAACACTGGAGGCAAGAATCTTGGGAGAAAAAATGGTTTAATGGGTAGAATTTGGAAGTGGAGAATAGGACTAACATCATACTTCTATCCTTGTTGGACCATTTGGTCCATATCTTTCTCCATCTACAGGATGGAAAGATGATACTTCTTCACCTACCCACCTGTCTGTCTAATTGCAATTATTGGAAGACTGAACAAAATAATACTCTCATGAACCATGCAAATTGTCAGGTGCTGCATAGCACAATTCCGCACTGACCAGGACAGGCCTGTGGCAGTACATTTTTAATGATCTTTAGTTCCCAATTTTGCAATTTTTTCTTCAAGTTGTCCAGAATGCATTCCTCTGGGAATATTTATTGGGAATTTATAATTCCTTTCTGATGCTATTAAAGAGTACTGAAGATGGGGAGAAGGAAGCAGTAATTCCACGTGTTGCAAATTGGACCTGGCTATTAGACCTCTAAGCAGCAAAACCGCCACTTCTCTTCACCAAAGCAGCAAGATGGCACAAGCTCCTTTTCTATAGTACTGAGAGAAAACATGGTTAAAGCACATGATACATTTTGTCCTTTCAAAACATCAAATTTCTTTCTTAGCTTACCATAAGTAACTTAAATTTCATGAAAAAATGTAAAGGATTTTTTTAAAGTTCTGTTGTTCAAAATTCAGGTAGAAACTCCCCAAATCTTTACTACAGAATCACCAAAATTTGGCAATGACCAGATACGGATTTAGTTTGGATTACTAAAATGGTAAAGACCAACTCTGACATTCTGTTCAGATCATGATCAGGATTTTCACCCTCCCAAAATGCTTGCATTAGCCCTAGGGTTTTTTCAGACTCTTTCTAGCAAGTGCTGTGTTTCAGCTTGAATTTTATTCAGTCTTTTTTTTCCAGACTAAATAATAGTCCTTAATGGATTTAAACCTCATCCTTTGAACACAATATTTTTGTATACACTCAAGTAGCATTATATTTTAGACATAGGCAATTCCTTCATTTGTTCCTTAACTTCCTCGCATTCCCACTTCAAGGGTACATTTTTCACCTGGAAGACACTAAAATTGGTGTCACCTTTCCTCTGCATTGACAGTAGAGGATTAAAATGGTTGTGCTGAAGCATCTTGTATTTTCTCCTCTTCTAATTTATCACAACCACATATTCCACGGGAAGTTAAGGTGGAGGGAAAGAGGGGAGGAAAGATGCCCAGCTGATAGACAGCACCTCTACCTTGCAGAAGATTCATTCCGCTGCACGTTTTGAATCTGCTGACAAGAAACTTGCAGCACAAGTAATCAGAGCCTTCACAAGATTGATTTTGTCCCCTGCTGGTATATGGCATATAGGGGAAAAAGGTTCTCATCTCTCAGTGTAATCTTAACTATTTAGAAGCCATTATTGCAGGATTACAAATCATCTGAATACCTTTCTTGTGTAACTTAGTTATTTATTAGAAAGTCCAGCAAATTAGTCAGGTAACATTATATAGTGTTCCAGTCCTGAAGCTCTTATTCAGTGTGCTGCTGGATTACTCCCTCAATTTGCAAATGCTAGTAAATCTGTGAAGGTCTGCAAACAATACTGCATAGTGCTGAATGCAAATATTTAACAATTTTTTTCATTTGTTTTGTTTTGTTTTTTTTTTTTTTTTAATTGCAGGGAAGGGTTAACAAGCTATATATATACAGTTCACTTTTCAAAGTGACTGCAAACAAAATTGCAGATGTATTCTGTTCGAGGTTTGTAAGAAATGCTTAAAGTCAACTTGTCATAGAGACTAAATTGAATCTACTACCTATACAGCTCTGGAAGGGAAGATGTAGGAAAAAAAAGGAGAAGCATGAGATTTATCTGATGTTTGGTTGATGTATGGCTATATAAAATCTTAAGTAATACAGATAATGTCACACAATATTGCAACATATATTTTCAGTTGAACATTATAAGACAATAAGGCATAAATGGAAATTAAAGGAAAAAAATCTGAATGGTTGTCAGGGAACACTTTTTCATTCAGAGAATCATAAACATATGGAATGGTGTGTCAGGCAAAGTTTCTGAGATAAGAAGAAGGGAGTAATTACAAAATGGATTTATATCCTGAGGAATAAAGTACAGACGATGGAAAAGAGCTTTAAGTCAAATGATTTTTAACCCTCACTAGAAAAAATGCTCATGATAATCGTATTTAATAGGTTCCATCTAATTTGCTGAAGTTTGCCTTCTATTCTTTGGTCAGTAATGGAATATAAATAGACGTATGTAAGTCATCCACCCATGCTCAAAGCTACCATGTACTTTTAATACATATCAGTATATCAAAACACAAACATAGAAACTGAGATATGTTCCATAGCTCTGTCCCTACTGAAATAAATTACTTGCTGATGTGAAGATATTAGATACTCAAAGCATACGAATTTTTCATATTAGAAAATATGGTACTCAAAGTGACTCTTCTGTAGTGATGTGTAAAAATAAATAATCTCAATAGATAAATGTATTAAAAGGCAGCCTCCAGGGCAAATAAAAGCAGCAAACATATTTTCATGTGTGAAACAACTAATTAGAGGAAAAGTGATAGAAAAATGCAAACCAGAACATTTTCCCGTTGCTGTTCCAAAGCAGGGTGTGTGTGGGAAGGATGTCATTCAGCCTTTAATCCGCTTTAGGAGATTCAGGTAGGAGCAAAAACTTTTGTAGAACATTATAGCCCTCAGTCTCAACAGTAACAGTGGGTTCACAGATTCTGCATTTCCTCACAACTTCCCAATACATATACAAATTATATTGCCAAATTAAGTAAAGCAAACTGTATTTACATTAAGACTCCAAAAAGCTATGGAAAGACATGAGTTTGACTTGGTTAGAAGAGAAGCTCAACTACCACTCACATACTTAAATGACAAACCCCATTAGAGGCGTGCTCAGTGGACTGCCCATTTCTCTCAGTCATTCCACTACTTTCCAGCCTTACTTGCGTCTTCACTGGGCTGAAGTCACTATGTGTACCTCAGATTTTCTTCCTTGGTCATAAAATAGAAGGTAGATATACTATCTATAATAGAAGGTAGAGCATACTATCTAAGTGAAAAGGGAATGTGCACATCTAAATCTCCTGCAAAACACATCCAAGCTCCTAAATTTTTTTCTAAGCTTTGGTGGCCAGAGATATACGTTTATATGCTACACAGCTCCTGTGCAATGAGGCTGCATCTTGGACACGAAACACCTACCACCAAAGTGCTACACAAATGGCTCATGTATGGATGGCAATCTTATTGTAAATGTAGAGATTTTTCTACAATGCATGTACAGTGAGTACAATGTATCAAAAGCACCATATGTGAACTATGGACATTCGTCTAGGACTTTGGGCACACCCGCTGGAATTATCCCTTGCCCAGACAGTGACTCCAGAAATCCTAGCCAAATGGACAACTTTGTCATTTTCTACCTAAAAAAAAATTTCTTTGGGTGAAATATAGAAATAGAGGGGCATACCAGACATTCAATAGTCCTATTCTAAATAATTTCATATGCTGAGGATGAAGCAAGTTGAAGCCTAATAGAAGGCTACATGTCATGGTCCTTGAGAAGAAAAATATTCCTTTCGTACTTCTGAGAGGAAAGAAATTGTCCAGTAAGGCAAGTTACATCATGCTAATGGGCAAAATCCTGTGGTAGAGATAGGAAAAGCTAGATATAACAAAGACTGCATGAACACTGTCTGTACCTATCACTAAGAGATCATCAATCATAGCTATCCCATAACAGTAACAAAATCCATGCTTAAAACATCATGGCAGGAATCAGAGACACCTATATTATCAAAATGTGACCAAACTTACTCCAACATTACCTCTCAGGTACCTCCAGCAAAACAGGAGACAGATTTCAGCACTGCTTTTTTCCAAGTAGTGAAGGGCAGGGGTCCAACTGGTAAATCGCTGGATGTAATTCCCTTAGCATTTCTCAGACTTCATTAAGAAAAAGGATGAAACTCAACCAAGGAAGCAGCACAGTTCAAACCTGTCTTGACTCTGCACCAGTGCAGACTGAAGGACTTAAAAAAAAAAAAAAAAGAAAATAGATGTGAAATGTCTTGCAGGAAGAAAATATTAGCACTAAAATCAAGTCAAGCAAGTCACATTCACCACAGCCTTCCACCTGAATAGTTCTGCTGGACAAGAAATTGCTGTGGCTGTGGCAAAACAGTCTCACAGTCGTTGTACGGAGGGTAAAAATTTCCTAGGCAACAATCTGAGTTTTTGACATCAGTGGGAATTAGGAGAATGAAGTGCCTTTAAAATGTTACCCATAACCAATATTTTAAAAGGCTACTGATGCGTTTTTTGACTTTTTTTACAAATAAATGTTTTGGTTTTGCAAACAAAAAAAATCATAAAGGCTAGTTTTAAGTTTTGCCATGAATATGCCATTTGTTATTTAGCAGATATAAATGAATTACCTTAATTGAAAATAAAAATTATAATAATAGCAATAAAAAGTGTAATTGTATTATTTGGAAAACAAATACTAAAGGCAGAGGACATGACTACAAATAGAAATGGTCCAATAAGAGCATACATGCTGTGAGTGAATGTGGAAAGAGGAAGAAATGATGTGAATTTCACTCTTCAGTAGAAGTGTCTTGCTTCAGATGGAAAGCAATGAGACTAAATTTAGAGGGGATCTAACTCAACTTGTAACCAACCAAATGGCAGCAATATTGTGACGCTTCAAAGCTGGAGAACCAAAAGTTTTAAGAGTGGTTGAGAGGTGGAGGTCCCTCACAATTCCAAGAGTGATAGAGACCTTTCTCGTATTTCAAATCGAATGAAAAGAGAAAATGTGAGTCATCCAGAAACTGGGAACTAGAAATCAGAGCCCAGGCTCTAAATTTTGATTAAGCATGAGACTACTCGAATGGAGCCAAATTACAAACGGAGCCAAATGGGCATCCCGTTATCTTTGTCAGGCTCCAATATGAAAGTGGTATTTGAGTTGTGGTTTCTTTAGAAATGATATGACAAAATCCCTCTCTTATTTAGCACTGTTTCCTTGCATTTTTGTAAAATTGTACCAAATGTGTACATTACTAATTTTGACTCCCTCAGGAGGTCTTTCTATCTTGGGGAGCTCATAGGAACGATAATTTCCATATGTAAAGGTAGAACTTGCATATTGGCACTGCCAGTTTCAATCTGCTCCAGGTCAGACTTCTGTCACTGAGAGCTAAAATCTCACACAGGCCTGTGAAAAAATATTTGGAAACCCTATTTCTGTTTGACAGTGGGAAGTGCTTGAGTGTACATCACAAAGCAGCTGTAACAATTGACTCTACCTGCACCTGTCTTGGCTCTCAGATCTCGCGGTTCCCTCGGATGATCAAGCTGCCATCTTTCATGTGGTTTCACTTAAAATAATAGAAGAATATTTTCAGTTTTGATTTATTCAGAGAAGCATCAAAGCAAGCTGTAAAAATTGTGCCTGTATTCAGCACTGGAACATTTTGTGACGCATAGGACCAAAACCCAGCACCAATGAGGCAAAAAAACAGGAGAGCAGAACACAGAATGAAAGGGTAGTTAATTTAAGGCTCTTTTCACAGTGACTTCCACAGACATGCAGTATTTTCTTTTCTATTATTATCCCATATCTGCCTCTAATTTTGAAAATCTCATTCAGATGAAGAAACCAGATTTTCACCAACCTCTGCATGGCTGCTTGACCAGTGCTCTGCAGCTCGGAATGAAAGACAGCAGACATCAGTAATCATCATTGTGCAGTGTATTTAGACCGTAGGCAGAGCTGCGATGTGAATGGAGGCTCGAATTTAGCCTTAGCAAATAGTTCCATTGAAGAAAAAAAAGTGATGAAACAAAGCGATATTTATTCCTGGGTTGCAAAAAGAGGGCTGTTTGTGCCAAACAAAATGAGTACTTGAACAAGACATATTCAGACTCTAATGCATATGAATCGCCTTGTACGTGTTGCTTGATAGCACACCCGTGCATGATGTTGTTAGTGTCACTCTAGGCATGTTATGGATTTACTGTATTACATACAATGCAATTATTGATTTACATAAGTATTGCTATTTTTCCCCAAATGTAACAGATTTTAGCTTGAAAGGACTATAAACTGAGAGACTTGCTATAGTTTAAAATTGGCAGCTGGTCGGGAGATGAATGCCAGGCAAAGTGAGTGTACAGGAGGTTCCTGCTGTTTCCTCAGGGAAGCGTCCCTGGGTGAGACATCTGCTGTTCAAATTTCACCACACATTTTATCAGGTGACACTCTGTCGATACCTAATCCAAATCTCTTCTGTTGTAAAATGTTCTGGTTAAATGAAAATATAACTACTTTCAATTTGCTATTAAAAATGCCAAATCCATTTGATTTCCCTGCAAAAATGTTTTATTAATGAATGTATCTTTTTATTGGTATTGCAAGTCTTACAAACAGTAACGTACTCTTCCATGCATATTCATAATTTTGTGACATGAATCATAAAATTCAAACCCATACATGCACATTCTGTTCAAAATACTTATGCTGCATTCCCTACATCAGTATCTGAACTGTCAGTATTTATCTGCATGACGCTCTTTTGGGTAAACTACAATTGAAGCAGGTTCAATATGGGACTTAGAAAGCTAAAACTATCGTATGTGTCCCCCCCCAACGCCTAATGCTGAGAGATTCGCTTCCCACAGTACGCTCCAGAATTGTGAATGGGATTCCCTAAAGCATACGTGGGAGTCAGGCATCCTTCTCGTCTTCCACAGGCAGTGGCTCTGGAATTTTTTCTGCGCGGCAGCACTGCTTCAGCAGAAGAGGTGAAGAATGTTCCCACCCAAAATAAGCTCTAGCCAGGAGGTTAAACGACTCTCGAGAGGTGGGAAATGAGAGGCTGAATTCCCTCAGGAAGAGAAAGATACTAAATCTGTGTTTCACACGTCCTGACAAGAGCCCTCGCCACTGGACTATTGTATAAAGGGGGCATGTCCTCTGTCTGTACTTTAAAATAGCAGCTGCAGCTGCATTTGGTGAGGATCGCTCTTCTGTCTGCGTACCAGATGCACTCTCAGAACCAGATGGAGCCTTCCAGTCGTCTTAGGTGGATGACCCTCTAGTTTCTGTATTCCAGCCAGGCTTAAATACAAGATTGGTGACAAGCTGCTCAGTCCTATTAATTTGGAAACACCATAAAATCACAAATGTAGGCACCCAGAGAACATTTAAGGCTAGAAAGTAACATGCTCACGTGCTGCAGGCACCTTGAGGGTTAAGAAGCAGCTAAGCAGGAGTTTTCAGCAACACTGTTTTTGAATTAGATGTGTCTGTTATCTCTGTGAGAACTGGGGAAGAAGGCGGCCAACTAGGGTCATGAAGGGAGTCTTTGGCAAGGTACAGGACTGGATCCAGAAGCCTTAGGTTCAGCTATTGGACTGTTGCTTTATTTTAATTGCTTAGCTATTAAAAATGTTTCTGTGGAAGAAGTATAGTTGCAAGAAGCAGTTGGTGATACATTCTACTCATTTTGGTGTGTTTTAGAAACACCGTTAGCATAAATCTTCTAGTGTGATTTGCACTTCACTTAATTTTATAAATATATAGACAAGCCTCAGTCTGCACATCAGAACCAGGAATGTTTTTGTATCAAGAACCTCAAATGAGAAAATCTGTAAATGAGTTGGCTGTTTTCTCATCTGTTCTGTGCCCCTCTTGCTGCCCCTTCTGCTGTCTAAGAGGAAACTGCTTTTTTTTTCCTCCCTCTCCCAGGTTCTGTCTCACAACTGCTACTGCTTGACTGATGGATGGAGGGACACAGTAGAAAGAAACACAACCTTAAATCTGTAACAGTCAGCAAATAAGCATACCGTAGCAAAACATTTTAAGAGGAAAAAAACCCAGCAGCTGAAATCGGAAAGTGATTTTACTCTGTAAAAAAATTTCTTCACTCTGATCACGTCAATTCCCTTTACAAAGCTTTCCATTCGCTTTCGCTTGTATTTTGGGCATACCTCAGCTTCTCATCCTTAAGACTTTCCTTGGCTCTAGCCAAGGCCCACTCCTCAATCTCTTATCATCTGCTCAGTTTGTTCGATGTAAGCCCTTCTCAGTGTGCTTGCTATTCTTATTTTTGAGATTTTTTTTTTCCCCATGTCTCTTTCCAATTTCTTGAGTCGACTCACTCAGCCAACCTTTTCCAAGCCTTTTCTTAGTACATGTCTCACTACAGAATAGGAAGATACATCACAAAGGCAAAAGCCAACATTTTCAGCTGTTGTTTATGAGAGTAGCTTTATTGACTTAATGGGCTAGCTGAGGATCTGATCCCTTCAATTAAAGCAAAAAAAACCACCTCTCTCCCTCTGTCCTCCCACAGTGTTCTCTGTTTTTTCTCTCAAGTAATTCACTGAGGATAGTACTTGTATCACTTCCCTTGTCACACACAGAGCTCAAAACACTAAGCCACCAGCAAGTGATAGATAAATAACACTTAAGGCTTCCTCCTTTGACTTTCTTTTCAGAGTGAATTGTTTATAAAGTATAAGAAATGCCTGTTGAAAGAAACCTTCTATGAATCCTAACTGTAGATTTTATGTTATGAGTTTGATAGAACTGGAATGAGAAAATATTGGATAACTTAACAAAATGTCCTCTTTTCTGCTGGGTGCTACAAAATATAATATATATTATTTCACGGATTCCATTTGCTACCTCTTGTACTTCTTGGTGTTGAACTTACCTCTCCAAAACTTCTTTTCTACGCGCTTCCATACAGCTTGATTGCTGACACATGTGTGCAAGGAAGTGAACACATACACAGGATTCATATTACTTTTGCAACTCGCAGGCCTGGAAGCACTGACAGTGTATAGGACTTGTGGACCCTTTGAATAATCCGTTCGGCGTGCTCGCGATGGGAGGCAAACCTCATCTCAGATATGGAGATGACAGGGAACAGTTTCATGGACCACATGACATGCAGGGCATGGCTGACTTCGGTTACCCCTAAGCACCTCAAGTTCTGAACTCATGGCTGGGGAAGTCACTTCAAACATACATTACCTATTTTATATCGCTTGATGGATTGAAGTAAATAAGGAAAGATCCTCGCATCTACACAAATCAAAATGAATCTGAAATCAAATTCGTCAACCGACCTGATAATTAAGGTAATATCAGGAAGAAAAAGATGTTTTCTAGCCTTTGTGCAAAAGGCTCTTTTTCCTATTTCAGCTGGATGACTAACACAGGCAGGGTCAAATCATTCCCAGCTCTAGGCTGATATTACAGCTACATCTTTAGTGCTGATCAGGCAGTTTGCCCAAATTATTGGTAATAAGACAATGGATAATCTTCTCTTCTTCAAATTATTAATGTTTAGATGATAACTAGAATATCTTCCTCAATAACACAGGGCTTCATGAAATATTCAAATCCCATTCAAAATGGTACTGCGTGATACATTAAAATAAAATAATTTTAATGATGATAATGTCACTTTTCTAGCTTAAACATTCAACTCCTTAACCAATAAAACACCCATATGATCATTTTAAGAGTAAGATTATTTAACCTAAGGCTTTTTAGGTGTTTGCAACGCTATTCTTTTAGTGCTGTTCTCAAATAGATTATGTGGTTTTTATCAAACACACACCCACTCTCACCATCTGCTGGAAATTTATAAAAAGTATAAGAATGTTAAGGTAGATTTCCTCCATTTATGAAAACTGGGAGAATATAAATCAAGAAAAAAGATAGCTTAAGACGGCTGTTTCAGTTCTAAGGGTTTCTTTCATTTAGTAAGGTGCTGATAACCACCTGAAGCTACAACAGCGTGCAATACTGACCCCAGCCAACAGCAAGTTGGAAAGGGTTAGTGAAAGACATGATGGCCTTCCCAACTGTGACCCCACTGCAAGCAAAAAATGCTGCAGTAAAAGATGTCAGCTCACTTTAAAGGAAGTGGTAAGTGCTTCAGACCAGGATGACAGAATGCTTGAGGTTTGGAAATCATCCAGTCCAATCCCCCTGCTGAAAGCTGGATCAATTACAGCAGGTTGCTCAGGGCCTTGTCAAATTGAGCTTTGAATATCTTCAAGGATGGAGACTCCACGACTTCTCCAGGAAATCTGCCTCAGTGTTTGACCAACCTCACAGTAAAAGTGTTTAAAAAGAACATCCTGTGTTTCAGTTTGTACCCATTGCCTCTTGTCCTTTCACTGGATACCACTGAGAAGAGCATGGTTTTGCCTTCTTTATTCCCCCTCATCAAGCATTTATACACATTGATAAGATCTGCCTGCTACCCGATGCCCTGGCTTTCTCTTCTCCAACAGTCCCAGCTCTCTTGACATATATCAGATGTTCCTAGCCCTTAATATCTTTGTGGCCTTTCACTGGACTTGCTCCAGTATGTCCATGTCTTGTTTGTATTGGAGAGCCCAGAACTGGACACTGCATTCCAGATTTCTCACCAATGCCAAGTAATGGGCAAGGATTATCTCTGTCAACTTGCTGACTAAGCTCTTCCTAATGCAGCCCAGCATACTGTTGGCCTTCCTTGTCACAAGAATGCATTGCTGGATCTTGGTCAGCTCCTTCACCAGGGCCCCCAGGGCACTTTCTGCAAAGCTGCTTCCTAGCCAGTTGTCCCCCTGCCTGTTCTAGCGTGTGGGGTTATTCTTGCCCAGGAGCAAAACTTTGTACTTCCCATTGTTGAACCTCACAAGGTTCCTGTCAGTCCATTTCTCTAAATCTCTCAGGGTTCCTCTGAATGGCAGCACCCCTCAGTATATCAACTACTTCTCATCTGCAAACTTGCTCAGGGTTTGAGCACCTCTGCCCCATCATCCAGGTCATTAATAAAGATTTTAAGCAGTATTGGCCCCAGTACTGAACCCTGGGGTACGCCACTAGTGACCGTCCTCCAGCTGACCTTTGTAATGCTGATCACGTTCCTTCAACCCAGCAATAATGCCAGCTTTCGATCCACCTCACTGATCACTTCAGTCAGTCAATGAGGATGTTATGGGAAACAGTGTCAAAAGCTGCACTAGAGCTGAGATAAACAACATCTACCACTCTCTGCTCATTCATTGAGCAAGTCATCTTATTGTATAAGGCTATTAGGCTGGTCAAGCATCAGTTCCCCTTCATAAATCCATGCTGACTACTCCCAGTCATCTTCTTACCCTTAATATGTTTGGCAACAGCTTCCATGTGATTTCCTGCATGACCTTCCCATGGACTGAGGCAAGGCTGATCAGCCAGTAGTTCCCCAGATCCTCCTTCTTACTTTTCTTGAAGATAGGAGTGACATTTTCTCCCTCCCAGTCCTCAGGAACCTCCACCAATTGCCATGATCTTCCAAAGATAATCAAGAGTAGCTTTGCAACTACACCAGTCAGCTCTCTTAGCACTGTTGGATGCATCCCATCAGCACTCTTGGATGCATCCCATCAGGACCCATAGACTTGTGCGCATCCAGCTTGTTGAAGTGTTCCTCAACATGATTGTCCTTTAAAAAAGAAGTCCTCATTTAGCCAGAATTCTGTGACTTGGGGTTCCCAGTAAAGAGAGAAGCAGAGAAAGCACTGAGTACCTCTGCCGCCTTTTCCGTATCCTTTGTTTTCAGGTCTCCTATCTCATTCAGCAGCAAGTCCATTTTTTCCCTTAGTCTTCCTCTTGCTGCTATTGAACCTGAAGAAGACTTTCTTGCTGCTCTTCACATCTCTCACTAGGTTCAACTGCAAGTGGTCTTTCGCTTTCTTAACACTATCCCTGTGTGCTCAGGGTCTCTGTATTTCTCCTGTCCTTGGTTCCAATTTGTTATGGTTTCAGAAAACCCATGACAATTTGTTGTCATTTAGACAATCATTTTATCACCCGATGACCTCTCCCCACCTGGGTAAGGGAACCAGGGAAAACAAGGAAACATGAGGGTTGAAATATAAATAGATTTAATAGGATAAGATTAAATAATTAACAATAATAACAAAGAACCAGTATTGATCCCGATACTAATATAAGATATACAAGAATTATACTCAGCCAATTCTATCAGTAGGAAGCTGTGCACTTCCAGCAGTGGACAGCAAATACCGGACACTGTGAGCACTGTGGCTTTGTGAGGAAGGGAAGGTCTCAGTGATCACATGGTGTGCTCACTTCTCCTGAAGTTCTTCACCCCTTCCAGCAGGATTGAGGACAAACTACCTGGACCCCAATGGTTTTGACACAGAGTCACAGAGCCATGCAGTCACACTTGATATGCTCAAGGTCACCCTGCAATACCACTGGTGCCCATGAGGAAGAGCAGCAGAAGTAATAGGCCAAGAGTCAGACAAGTTTCAGCAGTCTCTGTAACATCCCAGGTCTGAGCCCTCAGCAAGCAGCAAGTCCCCCTAGACAGCAGGTCAGGTAGGCAGACAGGGCCTTCATCCTCTGCAGCAGGGACTCTTCCAATTCCATCACTCAGTGGCTTTCTCCCAGTGCTCCTGTGTGGCTCAGGCTCTGCAGGCTCACATGTTTTGTTGGACATTGCTCCCAGCCCCTTGTCTGCTACCTGGGCACGAAACCTATTCTGTAGTTACAGATGGAGCAGGAGCTTTGTTCCTGGTGCCAGAAGTCACAAACTTCCAGCGTTTGCCATCAGAGGACTCTGTGTTTCCTGGTCTAGTGAGAACAGACCTTGCCTGTCCCTCCTCCAGTACAGGTGGGGGTTGATGATCTTGTACCTGCAGGGTCTCGGAGAAAATCTGACCAATCTCTTCTTCCTCATCTCTGAAACTGTACATACAGTCTGCTGATCTCATCTCACAGCTACTTTACTTGGTAACAAACCCACCACCACCGTACACCTCCTGCAGGCAAGGACAACATTTCTCCCTTCCCCAGCCTCTGCAGGAGGCCTCAGGCCTTTCCAGATCTGCAGATCTGCATCCTCCTGAAGCTCTAAGTTGAGACCTCTCATGTGCCAGCACCCAGCAGGTGCTGGGGACCATGCCTTATAGTAAAGAAAGGCTCAAACATCCTTTAATCAAGAACAGCTGACATCTACAAGCTGCTAGAGCTTCCTTGAAGTGACAACCCCCAAGGAGCTACCCTTTCCTGGCAGCAGGAGGCACCCTTATTTTCTTGAAAGGATTCACATGAGTCACTCATTGATCCTTGAAGACGTTCCCAAAAGATCTACAAGAACAAGAAGCAGGGCCTGGAAACTGCCGCACAAAATGCTGTGTCTGTTTGCTGCATCTGTTAGGTGCACTCAAGGTCATGGGATGTGCTCCTGGGAAATTGAGGTAAGAACGGTGTGTGAAAACACACAATTATGGGAAAATAGGATGGGCAAAGCACAGGATTCCTCTGCTTTATCCAGTACAGTATCTGGGCTGGTCCCTGAAGGAAAGAGTTAGTGTTATGCTTCCTGCCTGCTCTAATGTGTAAAAGAGTAAACAACGATTCAGGAGATCAAAGACTGGGAGCTAGCAAGCAGCTACTATAGGATGAAGCTTTGATCTGGACAAATGTTTCTCTGGGTTTGAGAATGAGTTTTGGTACTATGAAAAGAAGGAGACCTTAAGCAACAGATAGTGGTTCTGATTCCTTCATAAAGGAAGGTGATCTGGTCAGTAACTGAGGATCTTGAGAGCCAAACTTTAGTTGTGCTTGGATACCTAAGCCAAAGAGGAGTCCCTCAGAATTTCTGTGTGACAACTTATGTGCTGGAAAATCCACTTGTAATATGGCCTGGGCAGCTTAATATCTACATTTTACATAATTTAGTTTACATTCATAAACTAAGCGAGCCTTTGCACTGATCTATTAAGATCTAATGATCTAATCTGTGCTTTCAAAATACCCACTGAACTGATCTTTGGATGCTGCAATGTTTAGTTTCCCAGGAAATGTATCTCTTTAGGACTCCTCTTCAGAGATATAGTTCTTCCCATGTTCATCCCAAACCAGCGAGCTGAATATTCATTTAATTTTTTAAAAAAAATCCCTTGGTTTTCTTGACATTTCCAGCAGATCATGTCTTTTTTTTTTTCCTATCTCCTCCCTCATTCATTCATATAAACGCTTGTAAGACTGCTCTTCCTCTTGTGCAGCATGCATAGAACCTTAATTATCATATGAACACTTCAGTTTATGAATAACATACATTATTTAACATCAAAATCGTGCCCCACATCTGTTTTGTGCATACAACACAAGAGATATGGACTTTGAAGGTCTCAGTAAAAATATAACATAGAAACCATTTGTTTATTTAAAAATGCCTTTTTGGTATGGACTAAGCAGTTCCAAACATTAATAATGAATATTTACCTAGAAAAAATTACAATGTAAGAACTCTATTGCCTGAAGGACAATATTAATTAGTAATAGTAGTCCATAACTTAGTTTCAGAAAATGCCTGCAGTCTTCTCTAAGTATGTATGGAACATAATTACACTACCGTTGGTCAAATTAGGTCACTTCCTTTGAGGCTTTGCAAATATCTGGATGTTATCTTTTTCACCTATGCACCTAAGACTGATTTTAGGTATTTTATTCCTTGTTGCAAGCCTCCCGTAAAGACAGAGAACGATCCTTGTGATCCTCTGGGCTGTAATCTGCCCCCTGTATGCCGGCGCTGCTGTAGGGAGTGGGAGCTGCACATTCGTACCTTAGAAGAAACTATGATCGCTAGGCCCTGTGTTTTGAAATCAAGCAGTAAGTATTCATCCCAGTTGGAAGCAGAATACATTTAAACTTGTTAAAAAGATTGTTTGCAGAAGCTGGTGGAAAGAGTAGGTAGTATTTATTTTAATTATTTATTCTTTCATTCATTTTTGAAGTGCTAATAAACATCTCCCTTTCTCTCTCTGCCCCCCAGAAAAGAGCTGTTTAAAAACATAGGTGGTCTAGGACAAAAGTAATATTGATAAAAATATTTGGATCAATGGTTTGGGTTTTTTTTTTTTTTTTTTTGCTATTGTTGAAGTCCTCCGAAGGTAATTCGTTAGTACCCTACACAGTGTTGTGATTGTTGCCAGCATTTAAAACTCTCACAGGTAAACCCGCATCTTCTTGATTGTGGAATAACCCTTGCAGAGGTTCCCTTTGTGTGTGAGAACACCTGGCCTAATCAGGTCCGCAAGGTAAATTCTAGCAACTATACACGCAGGTGGTAGCGGTCAAAACATATGTGTACAGCTGCTTTTGAGTATGCAAACAAAGCCTTTCCCATCTCAGACCTTCAACACTTCACGCATTTCAGGAAACTGGTACATAAATCCTGAGAAATTAAAGTCTAAAAAAGTCAGTCAGAAGAGAACGCTTAATTACTTCGGATATATGTTATGTCCTCAACGGGTGTTTTAAAAAGAAGCAGTCTTCTAGAGAGTCGCTTGCCCCTTGTTTTGAAGAAGAATTTTTGCTTCTTCTCAGTGTGGGACTCTGCTAACAGCAAAAGATGGAGGAAATACATTTTTTTTTCTAGTCATGCTGAAGTTTCTGCTTTATTTGACAATAACAAATATCCAGATACAATATATGGCACCTCAGTACTGGGAAACTGATTTAGGGATAAAATTCTAATGGTTTTCTGAATTTGCATCAGCCTTTAAAATATACTCTTGTATTTTAATCTCTTCTTGTTACAGTTACCTTTTTCAGCATTCACAACCTTGTTCATGTTTTATACAATGTCAGATAGCAAGTGTCAAGAGAAATTTAAAATTATAGTTCATTTACTCTAGTTAAACATAAGGAAGCAAAAGCAATTACCAGAGCAAAATGACGGAATTAAAGATTCTTCTTGCAACCTAGTTAGGTATTTAGTGTTTGATGAGTGTTGCAAAAGATAAATATATTTTTCAGAGAGGACTGTATCAATCTACAATCATGAATTAAAGCCACTGAACATGATTTAGATATCAAATATATGGTTTGCAAACAATTATCAGGCTTGGACCAGGAGGCTGGAGTTAGCTGAGAGAATAATTTTTCTTTGTTCCTTAAAAGATCTTTTTCTTTTTGTGGTAAATAACGTCTTATAAAGCAATTTGATATTTATTACTGAAAATATTCTTAAACAAAGATTAAATTTTAAAAGAGATCCTGCAGATGTTCTGTAGAAGATACATGTGTATAATCCCACATAAACATACTAAATGCATTCTTACTATGAGGATAAAATGTTAATTAGTTTAGTTTAATTACAATCTTACTACACACTAGAAGTTGAAATTTAGTGAATTGGTGATTCATTTTGATTGATCATAAAAAGTGAGCATAGACTTATTGTTGTGGTGACTAGTCTAAACTGTATGCCATGTGCATCTGTAATTTAATCTGTGATTCATACTATATGGCACATTACACATAACAAAATCTTTTTGATTGTTAAATATAGAGAACTTGAATTCATCTAAGCCTTACGCATAAATATCAGATGCTCTATAAGAAGGAGTTATAAATTCAATGCTGTCAGTATTTTGACGTGGCTTATTGTAGTAACAGTTAACTACATTCAGTTTAGGTTTACCGTGAGGTTATAGCAAGGCAAATAGTTGTGCTGCCCTGGAAAAAAGCATTAAAGAAGAGCAGAGCCTCATCATTAAAATTCAGAAAGACTGGAATGGTAGGGGAGGAGAACGATTTCCTGAAGTTTTTTTTCTTCCGAGTATTGCTTGCTTCTTTTTGCCAGTTTCCTTTGGGCTTGTTCTTCTTTGCCGCTGATATTTGCAGGCAGAAGGAAGACGTGGGCTTAACCCCTGCTCCCCCCTCACCGATCCAGCTGCAATACAAGAAAGATCCACGTTAATGTGAAGAAATTCAAGGGACCTTGTCCTCCTTACTGCTCTTTGTGTCACATGCTGTGGCTAGTCCCTGCTCTCCTAGCACAGCATGGGGAAGCAACCAGAGCCAGGTCTCCACATACTCCCTGTGCTACCCTTGGTGCTTGCCACCAGTGGGATATTTCGTATTCAGCCTCCATACTGCGGGTCTGGAGGAAGGTGGGATACTTCTCAGTGTACTTATGAAGGAGAAGACCTCTTAGGAGCCAACATGTCTCAACCCAGTTTGGGGGAGGATTTACGTATGTAAATTTTAGTGTTGGAATTCTTTTATAAAAATTAGAATAAGCTCTCTTGAAATGCATCAAGAATTTAAGAGCAAGTAATATGCTAATTAGGGTGTGTTGGGTAGTTGGGTATTTTTGATAGATTTATAATACATTTGAGAAAGATAGTACACGTATAATGAATTTTTTTTCCCCTAGATGTGGAACTGACATGCAAATATTTTTCAGCTTCCACCTTTTTTTGATAAGTCTAAACTTATTTTATTAAAATAGCAGCTGAAACAAACATGGTTTTTATTCCTTTTATTTGCTTGTATAGCTACACAGGCTTTTTTGCAATGAGTTTTTACAACTTCTCATATCACTAAAGTTTATTCAAGCATGCATAAGGGTACCTCTTCTCCACCTCCACCTCTGAATGTTTCCCTATTTTTAGATGTAACAAAAATGTACAGAGAGTTTCTTAATATTTTGAAAGATCTAACTGGAGAGAAATGCAAGATCATTTTGAAGTAGTGTGATAGTCATATTCTTACCTGTGTAACGAATTTATATTCTTTCAAGATTTGAGACATAAATCAGTTTCTAATGTTGTAATTTGCAGTCTTGTTTTAAATCTAATCTTTGTTTTTCTATTAAAGACAGGAAAAATTATGACCAGCTACTTATACGTATAGAATAGTAAAAGAAAGGGAGTCAAATGATAAAGACAGGGAAACATGACAAAGCCAAAGCATTGTAAGTTCTGAGTTGCATTAAATATACATCGCAGTATTATAAAAGTCCTATCACTGATTAGAAAGTGCTTTGCAGCCTCTACCATCTGCCTGTATTGTTGTTGTTCATAAGGTTTAGTATTTTTTTTCTGGGGTCTAGCCAGCCGGCTTGTGTTTAATAATCTGCTGTCCTTTTATACTTTACTCAGCAATCATTCACATTCTATTGCAATACCAGCAAAACTTTAAACAACTACTTCTCATGTTTAATTCATGTTGGGGTTATTCTCAGATGGTCTTAGAATGCGCCCATTCACTACAACCTTCTTAAAATAGCCTTTGGATATACAAACTTACAGACTCTTTGCTCATTTTCCCAGAAGGAAGCCTTCCACTCTACTGTATTTCCACTGCACATAATGCAAATTAGGGAAAAAAGAAAAAAAAAAAAAGAGAGAGACCAGGTTCCCATGCAGATGTTCTGTACCTCTTTTTCATGGCCTTCAAAATTAGTCCTCTGGCTAATGTACAGTGAAATGTGTATTTAAGAGAAACAAAACTGTTCTATTTTCTAAGGAATAAAAAAAATAATAAAACATTTCCCACCTCCTGTTGTTACGCTAACATAAGTCTACCAGTATAGATTACTCTTTTCTGGGGCCAGTAGAGACATGCAAAAACTACAGACTATTTTCACTTCAACAGCATTTTGCTCTGTTTGTTAAGATTAAGTAAAGAGCACCTTTTTTTTCCTCCTTTTCCTAATACTGAGCTCAATCATGCATAACAGATTATCAGATTAGCGCCTGAAGATTTTTCTAAGATTCACCTAATTCTTTTCCAGTAAGTCTGATCAAAGAAATATAGGGGAGTTTGGAACCTGATTCTTAACTGTGAAATAAAATTCCCAGGAGGTGTTTGTAGTGGACATAGGCTTCCTCGTATGGAAAACTATTTCCACGGAAGCAAGTGTAGTACTGCAGAATGTCTGGCACCAAGAACCTCTGACAGAAAACAATAATGAAAGCTCAGATCCATTTTACACTTGCAGCTTTGTGACTCTGTGATTGTATTTAATAGAAGCTGGAAAGATCACCATCCATGCAAACACTTTGAATATTTAGAATATAACAAGGAGGTGCTCTCTGTCTTTGGTATAAAACATATACATAGATATATATGAAAGACAAGTTCAACGGTCCATGAAATGATGCACTAATCTCAAGAATTCACATGCGATTTGGGCCATATTTTCATCTTCATGCACCTGCAATTGTAAAAGCAATTTCACCCTGAAAGTAAAGTAAACCTACAGAATATATACATTTCAGTTAGAGCCAGAAAAGTCTTACAGGAAAATAGCTTTTTTTGTTTTGAGGTAAAATTGACACAGTTCTTGCAAAATGACTTCTATATAGCTTGTCTTAACTTTGTTTCATTTTATTTCCTCTCTGTGATTGTTGATTATCACATTACGTTAGCAATACGGAACTGTTGGGATATTCAGTCTCTTTCTTGTGGATTTTTTTTTTTAGTCAATTCCTGAATATCTTTGTGGACTTTCAAAAATAATTAAAAATTTTAAAAAGATATAAACCAAATATTTAAATATAAACACCACAAATATATAATAACATATAAGTAAAAATCAGATAGAACTGAATGCCTTCTGTGGCCTTCTTCCAAAGATCTGATGTTGTAGTAAAATCATTGGTTACTTCCCCTACAAAACTGTTTGAGATTTATGTTGGTTAAAAAATTATTTAGATTCATTTATTATCTAGAAATAGTTATTGGAAATGATGCAATTTAAAATTATTGAAAAAGAGGGTTTAGAAAGGTAGAAAATGAGAAAAGAAAATTGAAAAGCTTTTGGAGAAATAACTAGATCTGCATATCTCAGAACATGTATCACTCTCACTGGAATTAGGGAGAATTTTCCACATTCGACAATTCGTTTATTATGTTCTACCACAGGTTTTCTTATACCTTTCCTGAAGCACTTGGAAGTCTTTGTGTTCGAATCAGAACAACGGGCTAAACCTAGTTAGGGCACCTGGTATTTCTAGCAAACACTGTAATGTTCCTATGGATAGCCTTGTTTTAGACAAAACTGCCAGACAGCAAGGGCTAAGACTTGATAAAGGCATTAAACCTGCTCTTGTTAGGTGCGTGCATATTATAGCTTTCTGCCAAAAAAATTCTCACTACTGTTCAACCACCAGCAGCAGCAAGAGTAAAAACACTACTGCAGTCACAAATCCAGTATTTCCTGGCTGTTAATGGCAACCTTTTTCTGAGCTATACCATGGTCAAAGTGTCAAAAACTATCAGAACCTAGGCTACAGTAAAGATGCAATTAATAACGTTGCAGCAATCTTTTCAGTGACGGGAAAGTTTTCCCATAGATCTGTGGTTCCATAAAACCTTGGGGGGAAAAAAAAACAAACGGAAAGGACTCTGTTGTAGGCATCAGAATTTGCTGACATTCAACCCAATGCGGTCATCTGAGTATCACATACAGAGGTAATACTATATATGTAGAAAATGAAGTGTTCTCTGTAGAGAAATGATTTTATTTTTTTTGCTGACTCAGCCCTTTTATGACATGAATAAGACAAGGACCTAGTGGAAAAAGCAGTATGTGATTGGAGTTTTAAATATTGTAATTAGTGCTGTTAAAATGTTCTGCTAACTTTATGAAAGGGATTTTTGGCTATTCTTCCTAAATATATCTGATTTCCTCCTAACACACAAACACAATAAAATCCAGAGGTTGAAAAACAGAAGCCTGAAAACCAAATTTTATCTCAGAAGTCTGTATTTGTTTGGTTTGTTTGTTTTCACTGAAAGCTCAAACACTTTAGGAAATGTTCAGGCAAGAAATGAAGGCGTGGACAGCTATTGATCTTGGAGTTTACAACTGTAGCGTAGCTTCCCGTTCTCTCTCCTGCCCCTTATACCCAAGAGTTGTGGACGCTTCTGTCCTGCATAGTGCCTCTGGGCTTAGGGTGCTGAAGCCATGCACTGGATGTGCAGATACTGTTAGGAGAAGACCTTCCTTTTGCCTTTTATTCAGCTTTTCTGCCTGCTCTTAGCAATTCCCAGAAATGTTCTTCCACTGCCTGGGAAAACTTACTGCGGATTTTCAGTGACTTTGGTTGACTGTCAGAATTTTCTTTATTAGTCCAAGTAAGGATAGGAAAAAGGTGATTTTTTTTTTTTTTTTTTTTTTACTATTTTATACGTCAGCTAAAACTAAATGAAATTAAACACAACATAGGGATGGCACTTCTACAGCCTGAGGAGTATCTCTCTGCCAAATATCATAAGCCAGCTGCAAAGAAAGAGAATCCACTTAGTTTTTAGCAACTGAAAGTGATAGCCACTTTATATCTAGATTATTTATAAAGTTCACCTATATCGCATATCTGGTATCTCTTCCTTATGGGGAGACTAAACTGGTGTTGCTTGACAATGCTTGAATGAAGTTAGTGTTATAAATTGAAGTCTAATAGATGAAAATCTGGCCCTTGATGCATGATACTTTAACCATAAGAGGAAAAAAAAGAACTGAAAGCCAGTGCTGATAAGAAAGCATCAAAAATCAGAATTAATGGGCATAAATGCACCTAACTGTCACCTTCATATCATATAGCGGCTCCAGCTTCTGCTATTCTGTTAAGATGGCATGCTAACCTGTGAGAAGTTGTCTTGGTGAATATAAAGCGTGAATGTTTGCAAAGGGTTGCTAACTGGTTGCCCCTTTTATGATCAGTTTCTGGGAAGCTATCTCTTGTCATCTCACTGTTGATGCGTTTCTGACAAAATTCTCTACGGGGTACCTTCTGTTACAGGTAAAACGTATCATGTTTATTACTTCATGCAGGCCTTCTTTGGCATTTATTCCACACTCGTATGAAAGTTTTTTCAGCATTGAGAGGGAAGAGTAGATAGCATTAAAATTTATACCAGAAGAGTGAACTGTATTTAAATAATTCCATACTTATAGTTAACTAAATAAAAGGTTTTGCATGTTATGGGCCGGTTCTTTAGCTGGTGTAAACTGGGTTCTGCTTCTCACCAGCTGGGCATCTGACCTATTGTGTTCAGGCTGGTTAATGCAGCAGCAGGGAAATGCAGACTTATATGTCAATTGAGAATAATTCAAGTGGATAGATGCCTCAGAAGGACAATGCAACAGCCCTGTATAGCTATTAATAAGGCTCCTTCAGTTGATCATCTCTGAAAGAGTTAGAAACATGTTACTTTCATGTGAAGAGCTCTTGACTCTTAACAGCCAAGAGCACTTCACATGAAATGTGAATGCATGTTGAATGTTTATTCTTTCATTAAATCATTCTTTGCTATTATCAAACCGATGCATTGTTATGGGATTTCCTTTTACTTTCAGCTATTTCTAGGTTTCAATACAAGTGTGGTTTGCTGTTAGTACTTGACTAATTATACTATTGTTGGTGTATTAGTTTAATCTAAGCCTGTCACCTTGGCTTTCTGTTGTCATGCACCCCATTCATTCAACAGTCTTCAATGGATTGGGCAAAATAACAGTTGAAACTATCTCACTACTGTTTTAAAATTGTCTATGAAATGAATTATAATCTAATCAGAGAGCTCTCATTCAAGGATCTGCTCGTGTTCATCATAATGAAATGTAAATAAGATTTTGAGCAATAAAAACTTCACAAATGTACAATAATTATTGTTTGCTTGAGAGGTTTTTGGGGGGCAAGAAGGTGTTTAAAATCAAAATAATGGCAGTCAGGGTTTTTAACTTGACCTTCAGATAGAAAAAATAAGTGTCTTGCTTTGTTCCTGTGGATGTTGTTCTCTCTTAGACTGAAAAGCTGTGTAATTGAACTGAAATGTGAATTATTTTGTACTTAGATATATGACATTGTGCAAAGTCCTACCCTTTCTACAGTAGGCTTTTTAATTTCAGGTCATTACATTTCTGCCACTGATTTTTATCCCTCTGTTAGTATCAGAGTGGAACGCCACATATAGATGAGGAAAGTTTATTTTAAATACCAAAGGTGAAACACAACATGAGACTTGAGTCCTTAAGAGACTTATATTCCAAATCAGCTACCTTTTAAGTATCAGCTTAGATGGGGAAACAATTCAGAAATTCTACTTTTTCACTCAGTTTTGACACCAAAACTCAGTAGCAGTACTTCATCACTCACCTTTAGAGACTTCCAGGTGCTGAAACTGAAGGGCTGAACAAAAGAAAGAACAGAAACCGCTTCCCACTTCTTTAATATTGTGCTACAGCACTGGTTTCCTTCTTGCCCAGTTCTCATGCATGGGGCATTTCTCAGCTGCACGATTCTTGCATTCCTGTATGCACAGTATTCTTTTCAACACAATTCTTTTTTTAAAAAAAAGTAGTACCGACTCCTTCTTGCATTTTGTATCATGCCTGACACATCGCGCCAGGTTTGAACCAGCAGACAATGTAGCTCTGTTGATGCTGACTCCAAGTGTGCTAAAGAACAAACAGCGATATTTGGTAATTGTCTTAATGTGTGCAACCTCTTTGGTTTCCTGGTAAAACATGGGAATGGTCTACTCCCATACGTCTTTCTAGCTACTGTTCCTTAATAACTGAATTGAAATCCAAGAGCACAGAGGAAAAAGAGGGACTATTTCCAGTTCTCTGTTGAATACTGTTTAGTGTTTGGAGTCATTTCCTCACCAATGCATGTCTGTTTAACAGTGTGGACGCAGAAAAGGCATTCAACAGGGGTAAGTTGGAGAGCAGTGCAAAAGATAAAGATACCTGATGAACGGGATTTGTAGCAATGTAAATGAGTGTATGAGTCCCAATTGTCTCAAGTCAGCCTTTTCTCTAGGGAAAATATTGTATTTGTTGTCTAGTATAGCAAGCGGATGCTAAATTATTACTTTCATTAGAAATAGGGGTGCCATGTTAGAGTTTTACCTTTCTTATCCTACTTAGAAATCTTCTGTGAGTTAAACTTGTGTGGGATTTGCTGAGGTCCAGCAGCCAAGTCAAAGCAGTGGCTCTGACCAAACTGCTTGGACATGGCAGACAAGTAACTACAAGGCAGGCACGGAATGACTGTGAAGGTGCTCGTGAAAGTATCAGATACTTTATGCAAACATTGCTTGATATGGATGCCCAGATTTCTGCTTTGCCTCTTCCAGAATAAAAAATGAGCCTTATTAGTAATAACTATGCTTGAAAAGTGATTCTGTGTTTGAAAGAGTAGGTGTTCTCACCGTTGTTATCAAAAGTATAGCTGAAACCAGAATATCAATGTCATTACATATGCTTCATGGAGACACAGCCTAAATTTCGGATAAGAATGACACCCATGATACTAGAGTACTACTATTTATTGGAATATGTTAGCCCGCAACATAGCTGAAGCTCCTGCTGTTATGCTTCTGTGGCAATGACACCTAGAGAAAAAGGACTGATTCTGGCAGCTAAAAGCGCATGATGCTGTAAGTTAAAGTAGCATGTGACACCATCCAGTAAACACTGGGCACAAATCTTTCTGCTGCAATAGTGCTGTTGACATGCAAATACAATGAGACATATGCTTTGTTTTGATTTTTCTTTTAAATAACAAATCAAACATTGTAAACCTTTTAAAAATGTATGCTTATGAAAGCAGAGAGTAATGAAATAGAATATAAGCAGTTATGGTAAATCATTGTATAATATGCAATAGTTTCAAGCTACTCACACGTCACTTCACCATAACATTTGCAGTGTAATGAAATGGTCCAAAAATGATTAATATTCTTAAGTGCTTTCCTTTTTCTCTTAAGTGCTTCCAGGCAGAAGAAAGAAATATATTGTATTATCAGTGTTTGTGTGTAGTTAGTGTCACAGTGTCTATTGATTTTTACCTCCTGTTACCAATGCACTTTAGGAGGTTTTATCTGTATATGATAAACAAATTGGGGAATGTATCTTGAGCTACAGCTGTGGCTGGTATAGATGGTGGTAGCACCATTGACTTAATTTGAATTATGCTTATTTACATAGGTTGAGTATGTGGCCCTTGTCTTCCAAGTGAACTGAGAATATCCAGTACAAGTAATACTTCATCTCCCTGTCATTTAGTTGTCTCTGGGGACTCTGCTTCTGTTCTACTCCCATGACTTTCGCTTGTATTTCTAATGATTAAAAATACTTTCTCTGAAATGAAAAATTAACAGACCTTGAATATTGGGAACACGTTAGCTTTTTAAAACCGTCTGTGACTTAATTTTATTATTACACCTTTCTATGTAGGTAACATTACTGAGGGCTAGGGTTATATGAAATTGCTTCAGTCTTAAAACTTGATATGTCTTTCACAGCAACCCTTCACTTGGTCCCAATCTGGCACCAATCTGGGCAGGCTGTAGTCCCCAGTCTGGGTAGGGTCTGTGTCTTCAGCACTGCTAACATGCAGGTGTTAAACATTAGCATGGTAAAACATCAGAGTTCTGCTAAACCCAGACTCTACAGTTACTGCAACCGAGCTCCAGTGTGAAGAGCAACACGTAAGCTTGAAGAAGTGGCCCAAAGAAGTCAATTTTCAGTTCAAGAAACAACAAGGAAAGTTTCTATTTCTTACGACTGATATGAGGAACTTGAAAATGATCTGAAATTTTTTCAAAGACAGAGAGATATTCAAAACCCAAAACTTGTACTTTTGGGGAGAAGGAGCAGGAGGGTGAATGAAAAAAAGGAAAACTCATGGTAATTAAGCCAAATCTTAGCAAGGCTGAAGCGTCTTCCTTATGCTGCTTTTTCTGCATTTGTTCTCACCATAGATTCATGAAGAATTGGAAAAAGAATCAGGAAAATTCTGGCAGAGAAAATATAGTGAAGAAGCAAGCCAGTCTTGGCAGATTTCAGTTAGCAGTAGGAATGTGGCATTCTTGTCAGTGCCCTCTCATTAGGTAATGGTGTCTTTTCCAAGTGAAGAGACTGAAAAAAAGTCCTGCTACTATTGCTGTGGAAAAGAAAGAGGGAAGTCTTTGCCGTGACACTGTAACTCCATTCATAAGCACACCTTTTATTTGATTAAAGGTCCTCATTTCACTATGAAAGAGTAAAACATATTGAATAGCATTAGTAAATAAAGTAATAAGTTTTAAAGATTTAGAATTGGTTTTACGTATGTACATATGTACGTGTATTGCTATTTCATGGAAGTAATTGCTGGGAATCTGTTTAGAGAATGAATGGAAAATTCTCAACTTAGAGGAGAGCTCTTTGAAGAGCAGTTTTTGAGAGTAACAGGACAGAAAAGAACAGAGGAAAAGGGTAGAAGGTGAGTTTGAAAACGGGCTGCTGAAGAAATAGTTTCTTCAGGATGCATTGTTGGACCATGAAGGTCCAGCTTTCCTTTACAGTGAAAGGAGACTGAAAAGGCCCTCCTAATGAGTCAAGAGAAGCCTAAACCAGAGATGCTTGCTTTGGAGGATATATCAGGAAGTTCCTGTTTTTCAGTGCAAATATTGAAAGACTGGTTTAGATACTGCCCCAAACATGCAAAGGTATAAAAAAATATTCAGCTAGGGAGGTATTCTATGGTCTAAGTCTCATGGAACAAATCAAGTGAAACGAGTATACATCACATCAGCCAAGAGCCAAAGGTCACTCATAGATATACTCCTAGAGACAAATGAATCAAAATTAAGAAAGCACATACTTGCCTACATGACTAAAAATGGATAATGCTTAGTTTTGTAAATCTTCCTTGTCATATAATAGAAGTAATGTAGAGTGGAAGTTCTTCTGCTAGTTGGTCTAATGTCTGAAGTGGAAGCTGTGGCCAGGCTTAGCAATGTCCATTGTCCATGGTGTTTTGGAGAGGAATCTGGGAAGGAAAACCAGAAGCCCCTTCATCTAGTCCAATGTCAGAAGCTTTGAATGACAAATGAAAACAATTTTTTCCCAAAACCTTAAAATTGTTTAAATTATTCCCAGTATTTTTTTCATATTTTTATATTTTTTTTATAAATTGTTCTAAGCAACACAGACATTTAAAAATATTTTTTTTAAACAGAAAATAACATCTTACCGTGCTAAAGAAGAGAAGTATAGAGAAATTACAAACAGGGTAACTATATCACAAACTGCATGTTACAATGAAGCAGAGCTGGCATTTGCAATCCTTAATGGAAATGCCACTATGTGTTTTCTTTGGTGACACCACGATGAGCCTTTTGAGTTAACAGAGCAATGAGTGAAACACTGTTTTGAGATTAAATGCTGCCTGATTTTCATGCACAATCAGACCATTTTGTTGATATTGTAAGCAACAATGTTCTATCAAAAGGAAAAAGAGATCTAAAATAAGCCTGGCAATGGAATGCAGCTATTTTCTATCACCTTGGCACTAGATCTTTTTATTTTGGAGCTTTCAGAGATACACCTTACCAGAAACTACTTTGAGAATACATGCCATTAGTCAAGAGCCAAAACCACTAAAATGTTGTAAAATAGCACTATACAATTAATATATTACAGATTATAAATAAATTTACATAAAATGAGGACTCAGATATATCCCACTATATATTCATGTTTTAAAAGAAACATCCCATAGTGCAGATGTGGCTATACGTGGTGAGCAAGGGGCCAAGTCAGACACACACGTAAACATCAGCTTAAGTACAAACCGATGCGCAGTCAAATTACACATCTTCAAGGATACCAATTCACAGAGTAGTTTGTATCTTTGTAGAGAAGCTGCGGTGTGTGTTACAGTTAATTCCTTTCCCTGTGGCTTTAAATTGAGTAGCGTTTTTAACATGTAGTTGGAGTAGGAAAGAGTTGGCTCTTGACTGTAGCTAATACATGCTTGCAAAAGACTCTTTTTATCTTGAATAAACCTTGAAAACCTTGGCAAAACAAACAAGCAAGCAAGCAAACGAAAAGCAGGTAGCATATGAAACTATCTTCTACTAAAAAATGTGTAATAAAGGTTTGACTACTTAAGGGCTTTTTCTAAAATACATGAAAATTGACAAAAATGCAATCGATTTCAGTAATCTTTGAATCTGGGCTTATGCAAGAACGGCTACTACTCACTAATAGTATAATAATATCAAAAGAAAGTATAGTACACATTTAGAAGCATGCAGTTTTTTCATTTTTTTTTTTTCCTCTCGACTAGATCCTGGCATTACTCAATATCATATCAAAACTGAGAGCTAATGAAGGTCTGAAAAGCCAAACTCTGGGAGTCATGATCAATTTTTTATGGTCATTGATCAACAGTTTGGCATTTTTGTTAGCATCAAAAGACTGAAATGGGATAAATAAAGAAGTTTAACCCGTAAATCAGTAACATTTCTAGAATACCTAACATGACTGAGCAATGGCTTTGTACGTGGGGTGAACAAACTGTATGACACGAAAAGGCAAAATCTTCTTTCTTTCTGTTTTATAGAAGAAATTTTGAGTTTTTTTACAGAAGTGTTTCTGGAATATTAGGTGCAAGATAATACAACATCTGTATTGAGAAGACCATGGTTGCTTCTTCCTGTGGATTAGGCTTCTGCAAACACGTTTACAGGTGCTATGAATTCTAACACTCAAACTGCTAGAATTTGTTATTTTGCAAGCGATTAAACATAGTCACTCTTTCCTCTTTTTTGTATCAGAAGAAAATTCTTATTAAAGTGTAAAAAAAGATACCTGATCACATGAGCAGATCCTTCTCTTCTTATTTCCTCATTTTAAATTTTTTTTTTCTACATTAAAAAAAAAAAAAAAAAGACCTGTGGCACAGACCCAGAAGGAGTTCTGCAGCACATGTGAACAGTCTGTCGTGCCGAGGAGGCTGGGCCAAATTTGTTCTTGCTGTAATTCCATTGAAGTCACTGAGGCTATTAATGGGAATGAATGTTGCCTTTTATCATTTTTGACTTTGTATGCTGTGTGAATTAGATTTCACAAATGTTTGAGATTTCACCGGCTGGGCTAAAAATAATGCGATGCATGATTTTTTTTTTTTCCTTCTGATTAGTATGCTAAATATAATACACCTTTCGGTGAGAAAGATATTAGACTTGATAACATAATGCCTCCAGTAGCAGAGTCTTTGGAAAAAGTAGTGATATGCCATTTTCTATATGTAAAATCGGGCAAAATGAATACACTTGCTGATTATTTAGAAAAACAAGTCAAGTATCTGGTTTATAAAATTGACCAATGGCTGGGAACCGGTAATATATGTCCAATAAATTTCCTGATCAGAAAACGAACATACCCATTTTGCCCACCTCTTCACTTCAATAAGGTTTTAAAATGCCTAACCTTAAAAAAAGAAAGTGTATTCCTTTAGCAAAATATGCCATATATTCAGTAATTCAGAGTTTTCAAATGCAGCTTTTGAAGTTGTAAAAAACACCTGCAAAGTATACAGGTATGTCTTTGAGGCTTTCTTGGCCTAATTTGTATAGCCATGTGTAAGTTGACATTCTTTGTAAGTTTCAGAGGTCTTTTGCATTTTTCTTATTGAAAGGAAGCTGTATAAACTCCAGCGTTGTGGGTTTTGTTCTATAAAAAGCAATATTCTTTGCTTTCTTTTTCTGAATATTCTTATCAATTCACAAAAGACTTAGCTGATTTCAGGAAGCAGATGCTGAGTCTTGGGAACAGACTTTTTCCAACATCAACATCTGGAAGTGTAGCTGTCTCCATTAGCGGTGAAACTGGTGGCTGTGCAAAAGCCTTCAGGGCTAAGATCCTGGGTCAGGCTGCTTAGGGAATTGCTTGAAGTCTTTCTCAGGAATATTTCTTTGAGTTACTGCTGACTTCAAGGAATCTGTTTCTACCCTCCAACCCCCATTAAATATGATGATTAAAAAAAAAAGGCAAATAATTTTCTCAGTTAAAGAAAGATATTCCCAGGGAGTAAGATACTATTTTCTCTGGTTTATTTAAAGACGTCCCATAAATAAAATGACTTGAAGTCTGATGGATTGGTTCTGAGGGACATTTACCATCTCATTCCTATTAATTTCTGCATTCCTTAGAGTTGTGATGATAACAATGCTAGAAGTTGCGTTTCTGGTGAAAATAGTGAAATAAAGAAGCTCATTATTATGAAGAATAAGTAATAGCTAGAAGTTAAATATAATTTAAAAGATCTTTGTATTCATAATCTCTGGATGACCAATTCTGAGCAATAAATTTTAAAATCTTAGTGAAATATTACTGTGCAGATTTTAGTGGTAGCCAGAAGTCCAACAAAGGACAAATCCTGGACAAAGGTTGGAGTACTTCACGCATTTGCACGGGCTATACTGTTGTTTTTGGGAGTTCCATTATTTCACAAAAATTAGAGCGCTTCAGTGCCTTATATTATTAGAATACAGGGACTGTATTGCCAGTGTCTGATTTGTGGATATATCTTCCAACAAATGTGCGTGTGTTGATCTTTAACGTTTAAAGGGAATTAAAGTACTTTAATTCTCATTGACGAAAATGGCATGGACAATATGTACTTCAAAGAAACGATGTGCTAAATCTTCCAAACTATATACTTCTTTCATGGCTGTGGTTCTACCTCATTGGAATCTATATTTTAGAAGTATAGTTATATCATTTACTTCTGAGGCCTCTGCCCCACTTCTGCCTACTGATTTCATTTTATCCCCCCGTAAGTCTACAAAGGTTGTGCTAAGCCCATTCCTGATACAATGGCACCATCTTCATAGTACGGATATTGGGAAGAATTTAAACGGTTCTTCAGAAATAAACAAAGCTTCCCTAACTTTGATTTTTGTGTGCATTTTACACTTTGGTATACCAAGTCACTTCTTAGAAAAGAGATTAATAACAAGGTTCTGAAGTTTCACTGTCTGAGCCGGCTGCTTTTGTAATCCTCGCTCTGTCATTGCTATTTGAATTATTACCTTCATTATCATCATAGTGTTTTCCCTATAAGAATGAAAAGCCAAGATTACAAAATGTAAAACAATGACAATTTTTTCCCAAACCTCTTATGTGTACACAGTATTTGAGACATTCAGAATGAGATAGATGAGCAAAAGTATCTGCAGAATTTTTATATTACTACCATAAAAACTGAAGTAATAGAACTTGCAGAAACTGAGTTTACACCAATACAGCTATGACCAAACTGAAGATCTGACAGTTTTAATTTCTTAATGAAATAGACATCCGCAATAGAGCTTTTGTTTGCTTTGCTTAACATATAAACCTCTCCCATTAGGAAACCTTAGCTTCAACATTCTCTTTGATTCAGCTGATTTTTTTCTTCCATAGAGTATCTGCAAAGCAATGCTGTTCTGTGCCCTCGGATAGTTCAAGACTTCCTCAGCAAAACCAATCAGTTTCATGTGCAAAAAGGCACATGATTCTTGCATCTGAAAAATTAACCCAACTCAACTGCGGTGAAGCAGCAGTATGAATGTCTATGGGGGGGTAGACTGTGAAGTGGAAATAATCTCTAAGTGGCTTTTTGGAGCAATTGTATCATGTTGCCAAGTTTCTGTAAGACTCTGTGATACTAATATTATTTGATTAATTGCTGCGTAATGGATAAAACTTGCTAACCCTACTATGGGGTTGCAGTTAAAAAAATAATCTTTTATCATTGACAATAATTTTACTTTACATTGATAACACCCTCTAGAAAGTTACTTAAATGAACATTCTTATAATATTATTACCATTGACATGTGTCCTTTAGGAGTATGATTTCCTTTGGAAATGGGGGCTCTACACTGCATTTGACCTCAATGATCTAATAGTACTTTTCCATATTTCTAACTTTTGAGAATTCTCAGTATTAATTATTATGAGATATAAAAGGGCGTGCTGCATTTGTCTTCCATGTGACATTCAACATTGAAGTAGCCAAAGGATTATGGAGTGCATTGCTAGAACAATTGTCTGCTGGCTTAGAGGGAGGAACAACATAAACTAAGGCATTTGCACTACCAGCTGTTCTGTTTACTGAGAGAACACTAGCACAGTGTATATGTTTTTAAAACATACTTTTTGAACATGTATGTTCTTCCTGTATTGAATCATAGAATCATAGAGTCACAGAATCATAGGATCATAGGGTTGGAATGAATCTTTAAAGGTCATCTAGTCCAATTTCCCTGAAAAGAGCAGGGACATCTTTAACTACATCAGGTTGCTCAGAGCCCCGTCCAACCTGACCTTCAGTGTTTCCAGGGATGGGGCATCTACCACCTCTCTGGACAACCTGTTCCTGTGTTCTGCCACCCTCCCTGTAAAAAATGTCTTCGTTATATCTGGTCTAAATCTATCTTCTTTTAGTTTAAAGCCATTACCCCTTGTCCCTCCTAGCCCATTACAAGCCCTCCTAAAAAGTTTGTCCCCATCTTTCTTATAAGCCCCCTTTAAGTACTGAAAGGCCACGATAAGGTCTCCCCAAGAGCTTTCTCTTCTCCAGGCTGAACAACCCCAGCTCTCTCAGCCTGTCTTTATAGGAGAGGTGCTCCAGCCCTCTGATCATTTTTGCGGCCCTCCTCTGGACCCACCCCAATAGGTCTGTGTTTTTCCCATGCTGAGGACTCCAGAGCTGGACACAGTACTCCACGTGGGGTCTCGCCAGAGTAGAGCAGAGGGACAGAATCACCTCTTTTGATCTGCTGGCCACGCTTGTTTTGATGCAGCCCAGGATATGGTTGGCCTTTCTGGGCTGCAAGTGCACATTGTGGTAAATCTCTTCTAAACTTTTGTATGATTACAATCTGTAACCTGCTAACCAAACTCTTAAAAAAAATTCTTGTAAGCAATGTGTTTCAAACTGCAACTCAATCAAGACACATTTATGAACCACTGTTTTTTAAGGGATTTCTTTGAGACTTCAGATCTTTTGTGAAGACATCTCTTCGTTGCAGGAAAATGCGGTGAACGTAATAAAGTTTAAAAGTATTAGATATCCTTTTGTATACGTTTAAGTAAAGTCTCATAGAACACGAGAGCTATATGAAAATAGAATACTCTATGCGATGATAACATTTTTGTTTAAATCTACATTTATCTACTGATGGCATCAAAATAAGTGCGAGTGTTGTCTTCATAAGTGATTGCTGGAGAGCTTAAGAAAATTTTTAGTAAATAGAGAAAGTCAGAAAGACCCTCTGTTCCTACAAGGGACTGCAAAAAAAATTCCAAGAACAGTCCACACAAATACTATACGTGAACTTGTGTACTTCGGAAGGGTCGTCCACATCAAATTATACCTTGTCATTGAGGTAAAGTGTTCTTAAACTTACTGTTCCATTTTATTATTTTTTTTTAAGAAACTGGAAAGCCCTTCTTTTTCTGTTTTTCTTCCTGACTTTGGAACCCAATGTGTATTATTTGTGGTAGAGTACTGTTTTTAAGTAATAATTTACATTTGGGGTAACACTAAGTCTAAATCTTACTGCAAAATGTTTGCATTAAATAAAGGGAAAGGATAATTAAAAAAAAATCAACAGAAAAATTGCTAAGACTATTATTAAGAAACGAGTGAAACAGATCTGAGTTAAATGCTTAACAACTCCCAAATCAAGTATTTTATATATCAGGCATCTCATTTAAAATATAAGAAGGAGGTTAGCACCATTTCAATTTGCTCAGTGTTACTGGATATCAGGAAGGACAGAAAGAGAGCTCATAAAGTATTTCCATTAATAAGCTTTCCTTCCCGTATCCTTCACCTTTCTGTTATCCTTCACCAGAACACTCAATTCATGTTAAAAAAAAAAATAGACCAACAGAAATCAAAAGCTATACAACACAGATGCTACTCCAGCCATCAGAATCAGGTCAGTTTTTAACTTCATTAAATTGCTGTCATATGGTGTCTGCTGACATGCATCAGACTTTGGAGAGTCTTACTCATCAGGTATTCTCTAAGATTGTTAACAAGAACAGCAACTCTCATCAGGGGTCCCCAAAAAGCAGCTAATTAGGGGACAAAGGTTGCTCAGATTGTGACAATTACACCTGTAGGTCCCTGTAGAAACACCAAAATCTTGAACAAATGTATGTTTGGTTGCTTAGTGCAAGAAATAAAGAGCTAGTCCATTAAAAAAATGAGAGGCAGAAACTGTCAACCATTTGAAAAGCTTTACGAAAATGATCATCCAATTAGTGGCTATGATCAAATCAGGCATGAACTCTCTCTGGATGGCTCCATAATTTTCCTTCTTGCATGGTGTAATTTCATATAGCTCAAATGAACTCGTGAGAGGTAATTCAGTTCCAAACAGTTTTCTCATCACTGCTAATTATACTAATACATTGAAATGCCTCCTACAAAATGCATGAGCCCTTTAAGCCACCTCATTAATGTGATATAATTTTTGCCAGAATATATATCAAACCTATTATCACCACAGGTTTTCTTTAGCATTTTTTTTCAAAATGTCTATCAAAAAGCTGAAAAAGTAGATTTCTTTCGTCTATTCTCAACATAATTAACTGTTTCTTTGAACCGTGGTTGTCTATCGTGGTATTTTCTTTAAAGAGTACCGGCAAAATACAGTATGATAGGGGTATTCCTCATACCTACAGGTTCTTTTCCCTGAGTATTTGATTCCTTAAATCTTTTTCAGTTGTAGCTGATTCTTTAAACGGCAAATGATGCATGCAATAATGTGCAAAAATGAGTTATACAAACTGAAAGCAGGGGTGTAAAAAGAAGCATCATCTGAGACTAAAATAAAGACAGATTTTATGGTATTTATGTCAGTTAATTTAACTGCTGGTAGGGGCTTTTGTTGAAACATGAGTTAGTTCCAGTGTTTAACCTTGCAGCATTAATTTATGCTTTATGGCATGAGTACTTCATCACTCCCTCCTTGGGAAGACAGTTATCTCATTAGCCAGAATTTAATGAAATGCAAGGATACACTTCTTAATTTCAAAGATTACTATAACACAAATCAGGTGTAAATCTCAGACTGACTGTCCCTTCCCTTCACCCGTTTAAAAAAATAGATTCATTTTGCAATCAGATAACAGAAATTCATCTGGTAGGATAAATTCCGCTACTGCTATTCTAAAGGCATTTCTCATCTGTGAAAGCTGGTTTAACTTTGCATTCAGTAATATTGGTGACATTTAAGGTCTGTACAAAGTTTAAGGTTTATAACCCATTGTAACTACTACGAACAATTAAAAATGTATGGTGCTGGTTTCATTGGGGAAGGATGTCTTGCACGAGAAGTAGGGAGCAGAACCTGGCTTCATTTTCATTTCTAGAACTGTATGCAGACCCGTAAGAATACGAGTGTGCACACTCTGTCCTATGTAAGACTAACATAACTGACAAGACTAACGTAGGTTTTTTGCACCGGTGCCTATTATCGTATCCAGAATCCCAGCAAACACAGAACACTATACTGCCTTGCAACCTCATTTTTTTGAAAGACCGGGTGCTCAGACACTGTTTTACCATGTTTTTCATATGCCTTTCTTTTAGTACTTAACCGTTGCCATAAATTAACTTAGTTTCCTACTGAAATCTCCATCCTGCAGTTCTCTGCATGGGAGTGTACTTCACTGAACAATAGCAGAACCTCGAGAATTCATTATGCAAAATGTTTTTTCAGTGAAAAATGCAGGTGCTATGCTCTTGTTCATAATACCAATTCTTTATTTCAGTATCAAAGCAAGCAAATTTATTAAAGATTCATGGTCTTATATAATGTTAACGCATATAATATTATGTTATGTAATATTTACTTACCAAATGCATCAGTATGAAGACATAAACACATATTTTCCCTAATGTTAATAAATAGTAATAGCCGTGCTTTACAGTTATAGTCAGTTACAAATAATGTCCCACATTTTAAGACTAAGAAGTCTGTCCATGACCAGCCGGATACCTTACACAGAACGTGAACAAGAAAATATGACGAAATTCAGAGCAAGTCTTGTATACTGGTATCAGGCTGGGTTTTCAGACTGTGCATAGCGATGGAAGGAGGGAAATCCTTGTGCATGGTGTGGCTCTAAGTAGGGCAAGGCATACGCATGTTAATTAAAGACACTTTTATAGCAGTTCATTTTTAAATTTTATTTCTATATAGTAGAAAATAGTAAACACAGCTTAAAGCCTATAGCAGTCTGAAATGTGATTATTTTTTCAGCAGACCAGGAAAGGACTGTCTGCTTCCAAACTAGATTGTGGCCTTTGGTTTCTGCAGCCATAATTCCTGTATCTGTTTTCCAAAGGCAACCAAAAGTTTGGCATGATCAGGTCACATCTGTTTGTCATTAGACAGACTTTGAAACTGGACAACGCTGACAGCTTAGCTGTGAACTTCAGGAAGTGCCACTAAAAGTATAAAACCAGGCAAGTCAAATACTCCGAGAGTAAGTGTTTACACTGCCTGATAGTAAGTGGATCTACATACTTGTCCATGAGACTTTGGTATGGAAATCCATGCTGTTGGTCTGGCTGTGTACAGCAAGCTGTATGAAATAAGCTGCCTCGTGTTGATTCAAGAGGGTTGAGGAGGACATTCATACAGAGTCTAGGGTTTTCCATCTGTTTTAAATACCTTCAGAATCTTGTCAGAATAGATCATTGCTTTTTCCTTCACTGGCTCCAGCCCTGTCAGGGTGAAGTCCATGTATTGTGGCAGGGACTGTCATGTCATTTATTATGTTTGTTTAGCACACTGGAGTATAACCTGACTCTGCCAGTTAGGAGCCACTACATTAAATTGTAATAATAATAAGGCACTATGGAGAAGGGACATACTGAACAAGGATGCTGAAGCATATCTCTTTTCATTTGAAACTCGCTGTGCAAAGTCCAATAGAGTTAAGAGCAGACAGGACCTCAATTGTCAAAATTTTACCTTCTACAATAAACCGCGTTTCTGCTTTGCCACCTCAGGAAAAAAAAAAGGAGGGCAGGGGGCAGTTGCTGCACCAGCCCTCCTAAATTCATACCTGTTTCAAAAGGGTCTGGCTTGTTCGCACTAGATGCAAAAACAATTTCAAATATTATTACTTTATACTGCATTGAATATATTGTATGACTACATATATATTTCTTGGTGTGAAAGGATGAATTGGCCCCTGGAGAATCTTGGTTTCAAGAACACCCTTGCTGTGCTCAGCTTCCCTTCAGGCAGAAACTGAGAGAGTGGGCTGCAGGGAAAAGTACTTGTAAGAAATCCCAGGTTAGGAAAATGATCTGGAGGAATATTTGCCATACTAGTAAGAGAATGGGGGTTGTGCTACCATCCAGAGGGACCTTGACAGGCTGGAGAAATAGGCTGACAGGCACGTCATGCATTTCAACAAAGGAAAGTGCAAAGTCCTGCACCTGGGGAGGAATAATCCCACGCACCATTACATGCTGGGGGCTGACCAGCTTAAAAGCAGCTTGGCAGGAAAGGACTTGGGGGCCTTGCTGGAAAACGAGATGAACATGAGCCAGCAATGAGCCCTTGCAGCAAAGAAGGTCAATGGTGTTCCAGGCTGCATTAGGAGAAGCGTTGCCAGCAGGTCAAGGGAGGTGATCCTTCCCCTCTACTCAACATTGGCAAGAGAACACCTGGAGTGCTGTGTCCAGTGCTGGGCTCCCCAGTACAAGAGAGATATGGGGCTACTGGAGGGAGTCCAGCAAAGGGCCACTAAGATAATTAAGGGACTGGAGCATCTCTCCTGTGAGGAAAGGCTGAGGGAGCTGGGACTGTTTGACCTGTAGAAGAGAAGGTTTAGGGAGGATCTTATCAATGTGTATAAATACCTGAAGGGAAGGTGCTAAGAGGATGGAGCCCGGCTGGTTTCTACTGGTGCCCAGTGACAGGACCAGAGGCACGGTTCCTGCCATCTGGACATCAGGGAACACTTTATCACTGTGAGTGTGACTAAGCACGGGCACAGGTTGCCCAGGGATGTTGTGGAGTCTCCATCCTTGGAGATATTCAAAAGTCATCTGGACGTGGTCCTGGGAACCAGCATTAGGTAGCCTTGCTTAAGCAGGAAGGGGCTGAACTAGATGACCTCCAGAGGTCTCTTCCAACCTCAGCCATGCTGTGATTCTGTGAAAGGCCTGGCTGAGCATACCTTACACATCTTCAGCTGTACAAGAAATCTACTGAATCAGAAAGCAGGCAACAAAGCTTGACTTTTGATGTTGATTTTGTTGTGACTTTTGAAAATCATGCGTCTAAAATGAAGGTTTGGAATACTGACTTGGTAGCAGTTATGCTGGCTCCTTGACTTTTAGAAGAGTATGCATAGATATGGTGGACCTGAAATCTAGTAATGGATTTTGACAGATCTTCTGATATATAGAAACAGTGTTTCTCAAAAGTAGATGAAAGAAATAATAACATTTCAAATTAAATCAGGCAGTAGTGTATACGCTAAACTAAAGCCAAACTCAATAACTTTTGCAATTTTTCAGATCAAGAAATTTACTTTGAAAATTCTTTAATTTAAAAAAAAAAACAAAAAAGAATTTGTGAGCTTCTCCCATTCCTCCGTGTTGAAGGATATATCAGCTTCCATGCTGGCAAGAAGGATATTTTCCTCCAGAATTCTTGTCAGTCCTGGAGTAGATTTAATCCATTCATCTTCTGTTTCTCAGAAGGACTGCTGATAGCTTTTAAAGGGAAACTTTTAGTCACGACTTCTCTCCAGTTTATTTTATTTTTGCCTTTCCAGCCACTCCTTTTCATGTATCACCTTGAAACAAGTACTGCCTCTCTTCCAGTGGCTTGTATACACAAAGCTCAATTGCCCTGGCTTTCAGAAGAAGTTTATTTTTATTTAAAGTCTAGACACACATGTGAAGGTGGATGAAGGCCCAGATCTCAATTTCTAAAGAAATAATATAAGGGGGGACATGGCGATTGTTCACTGCACTTACAGGTTGACTGAAGCTCACTGCTATTCAACTTTTTGACAACATACTTCCTTGCACAAACAAATATCACCTTGAAATCTATGACTCTGAATTTTGTTTAATGATTACAACAGGGAACCAGAAATCAGGGGGATTGGTTTCCATTCTAATCTCTGTTATTTAGGACTCAGACATTTGATCAAGTTACCATTGCTTTAAGAGGTACTTATGTGAACTCTTAGCCTTTGGCAAATCCAAAGCAAAGTGCATTAGCATAACCTTCTTTCATTAAAGTTTAACCTAATGTGTTTTACCTTGTGTTTGACACAAACAAAGAATGAATAAACAGCCACCATGGCTCAGCTGATGCATAGTAGTAACTCATTAACCTGGATGGCTCCAAAGCGTAACTGTTGCTGTTAGAATCTATTGACGTAAGTCACTCTTCAGTTTCAGCCAGCTTCATAAAGTGACTGGTCTGGGAGAATTTAAGACCTTTTTTTTGAAGTCATGCTGGGTAGAGGGAGGTACAGATAGGAATTCATGCAAGCCCAAACCAATCAGCCTAAATATCTGCACACTATGGAAAACAAGTGAACTGTGTCTTCTTTATATTTTGTTTTACATAGCTGTAAAATACAAATAACATTATTAATCACACCTACATAACCAAAATTAATCTGGACTGCCAACATTTTTTTTCAGTTTTTTTTTAAATCCTTGAAGATTCTTCATATAGGCAGTCTTAAGCTTTTAATAGTCACCTCGGTTATTTTAAAAAAGTAGTTAGATTCTCATATATGGATCTCAGATTGAGATCTTTTAGGAGAAACACAGTTTTCTTCTGAGAACTGGTAACACTCACTATATAACACTGTGAGATTCTCAGAGGCATGTAGCTATGCAAAACCATAAGATTTTTCACTGAGGTCAATGACTAAACTTTCATAGATTTTGGCAAGTGGAGAAACAAGTCCTGTGTAGATGAAATAACTGGGGTAGAAAAAATTCTTTGGAAAATTGATTTCTAGGAATACGTAGCAAGTGTTTCTTCTCAATTCTTCATTCTTTACAGTGGTGATACAAAGGGTGTGCATTAAACTGATGTTGAAAAAATTACCTTCCTGTATGCAATATTCTCTTTGTGTGAAGCACAGGTATACGCAGAAAAGTTGTAGCAGTAGAGGTTGTGTTTCTTTAACCCAATACAATTTCTTGTCCAATGTTTGCAGAACGTGACTCAGTTTATTTTAACACTGCAGATGATCATTTATAATATGCATCAAAGAAGTTAACATAGAACCAATCTGGACCTGCCTGAAAGAACGATAAAAAAAAAAAATAATCATGGCTTCTCCCAGTCTAAGCTGATGTGAGGACAGACAAAGTGAGGAAACTGGGAGCTGGAAATTGAGGCCTAGCTACCTTTTTTTCAGATTTGCCTCTCCTATGTCTGTCTGAATATATTTGTTACTTTAACCTTCCTAGCCAATTAATAAGGCTGTTTCTGACTTTGCATTCCTACGGCTTCCAATTATGTTTATTTTCCTTCTGCTAATCTTGTGTTTTCTTGATAACCTAAAGCATGAGTTTTGCTTCTGTTAGAGGATTATCACAAACAGAGGTTAAAACATTACAATGATTATGTACCCAGGAACACGACTAAAACTTGCATAGATCATCAGATGTTTAAAAAAAGCCTCAATTCATGTTAGTCCATTCTGTTGGCACGCAGGCAGGGGTCTTGATTTATTTGGGTGGGCTACTGAGAAGTGTCAGCTGACCGTTAAGACCATCTATAAATTTAATTCTTTTAGAGGTCAGGGAGCAACATTTAGTCTTGTAGAAATTAATTTTTTCCATTGTGACATTAATGAAGAAAAGCTGCAAGAGAAAACAGACCATTTTCAGGAATGTGATTCAGAACATTAACACCTTAATTTACATAAAATTAGTTACATACTGTTGCAGTAATTCAATTTATTTGACCAGGACTTTGCAACTATGAAAAATAGATTCAGAAAGGCAAATGAGGACTACGTATTTTCTCCAAGTGGCTGATTCCATGACAATATGAAATCAGAATGATTTAATTGCAAGACATCAAAAAATACTATGTGTTGGCAAATTTGGAAGGCTTGGATTTGGAGTAAAGAGTTGAAAATGAAAATTAAAAAAATAATATCCACAAACCTTGTACTTGAAATAATTGTTGTTTTTCTCATGTACTGAATATGCGATAAAATCGGAAGGTGACTGTAAGATTTTGCCATATGGCACTGAAAATCAGACATGTAGGCAAAAGGCAAAAGACTTTTTTGAACAAAGAAAAGACATGTATGAAAGAAATGATGTAACTTTGGAGGAAAATAGAGCTTTTTGGTTTTTTTCTTAGAAAAAAAAAAACAGAAGAAAGACGCCTTATTTTTATTTCTATGCTCCTCAGCTGAAAATAAAATACAAAGCAAGATTCTGCATCCTGAGTGTTCAGCTCCTCAATTTGCAGAATTCACCCATCAGCTTTCATCAGTAAAAATTAAAATCCACCCTTCTTTATCCTTTTAAAACCTGTCTTCAATTCAGTTATCCACTGGGATTAAGTTGGAGTTGTACTGTACTGGCATAGTTAAAACAGTTAAAGCTACCCGGTGAGGATTCATTTATATCAGTAAAATGATGATTTATACTATTTAGCTGCTCAAATACCCCAGAAAGTTAAGAATAAGGTATGCTAAATATGCAGAACAATACTAGATGCAAAGGGTTATAGTCTGATTGTGTTACAATTTCATTAACTTCTCTGATTTATCCATCACTAATTTCATTAGTACAACTCACAATTCTGAAACAGTCTGGCCTTATAAAATGCAAAGATGATTCCCCATGTCTAAGTGACCTGTAGCTTCTTCTTAGGCCTCCTGAAGTTCCTGGAAAGGACCCTACCTATTAGCCTAAATATAAAACTTCTCTTTTGGAGAATATAGGATCCTTGTCTCTGAGTAATTCAAATATCCGGCCTGACACTTTATATAGGAAATTATAGATCATCCTTGTTTTGCATCTTTCATTGATCCTCCAGCAAAAACCTGGATGGTTCCTGACACCTGTTAATGTAGCATTTTTTTACTGTCACAGTTCAGAAAAGCACTCTGTTCTGTCCCAAATCATTCCTAACCTAATGGCTACGAATCCATGGTCCTTTGCAACTTGAGGTAGCCAGTGTACAGACAGGGGCAGTAGCCATGTGCAGCCAAAGGCCACATCCCCTTTCGCTCTTTGCATTTGTGAAGCTTAGTTTTGGAGTGAGAGTTTTGATTTGGAGGCCTAAAGTTTATATACTTTTGTCCCAAAGGTAGTAAAGGATAATTTTATCCCTGTTAACGTGCTTTCAGGTGATGCATTCCTACTTCCACAAATCACCAAAGAAAGGGCACTTCTAGGGACACAACCATTTAAAAAAAATATTCTCCTGTTAGGAGCAGGAAAGCTTTTAAAGTTGTACAAATTGGCACACTGGTATAATTAAGTCTGCATTAGAACTTTTACTGATATGAATGAATCATCAGGCAAAAATCTCTACACCCAGAGGTAGTGTAATTGCACTGCTGCAACTTGCAGGTAAAGCACTGGCTCTCAGAAAATGAAATACTTGAATTTTACTAGTCACAGAAACACCTGTAAAAATATCAAACCAGTGACTGAACTGCATATCCCAAAAGACCTAAGTTCAGGACACAGTCAAACGCAGAAAGGATGGTTTCTTTGGTGACCTACTACTGTGTAACTCCTTAGCTATATAGTTTTACAACAAAACCACAGATTTCCATGAAACTTGAATTAAGCTAAATTAAGAAGCATAAATTGCTGCATTATGTATCAGTCTTGTCTGGATTCTGTACTATAAAATTTCCTTGATAGTGAATCTTGTATGTGCTTATTCTTCCTCATAAAGAGCACAACCTTTTGGAACATTCTTATTCTGCCCATATATTCCTCATAAGCAAGCAAGACCTGAATATTTCAGAGCTATATTCCCAAAATTATGGTAACACTGAGCGCAGATAACTTTAAATATGTTAATAAGTAAAGTGCTATTCAAATGATTTTTAGATAATCATTATTTTATAAACAATGGGCCTCATCACACTGATGAACCTCTAATGATTTTCAACGGAGATTTGACCTTCTTACATCAGTTGTGGCTCTATTGTGGCCTTTATACGTGGAATAAAGATGCAGTAAGAGAGGCTTAGATTTACAGCATGCAAACTACTACGCATTAATTCCCTTTGGAGATGTCCTTAAAACACACTGGATACAACGCAACCAGCTTTCCAAATGGAATAAGGTACCTCACACGGAGGCAAGCTTATTGCACACACACGGGAGTGCACAGAAGACTTCCAGAGTTTGGTGGCATATTTTTCCTTCATAGGCAGGTGCCCAGGAAGCGTCCAGGGTGTAAACTGGTTAAATTTAGAGGAATAAATCTATAATTTATGGCAAATAAAAATAAAACCGCTTCCCAGTATTGCGAAATCTGTTGTTTCAAGAATAGTGCTACCTGAACTTTTCTTAGTGTGAAATATCTTCTAATATCTGTGTCGGTACCTTGACATGAGAGGTTCTCAGAAGTCAGATGGTGAAGTCAGATATTGTCAGTGCCCTGTAAGATATTAAAATGCTTTCACGCCTGTCTCAGAAATCCACCTTTATATGACCAGCCAGGCTTGCAGTCTGTTGGGCATCACTCTGCAACCACTACAGCCCACAGAAGAAAACTACAGAACAATGTTAGTGTCCCTGTTGTACCCATGTCGATTGCCTTGGCTGGATTCACTTGAAGGTGCTCATTCTGAGAGAACGTGCGGAGAAGCTGCTACAAAGAAGAGCATCCCTTTTGAAGCTGGGAGGTGTAATGCAATCTCTGTTAAATAGCAATATTAAATAGTGGTGAGTCTATTCCTCACTGGAAAGTAAACAACATTAGTATTCAGTTCACTGGAAACCTGAAAAAATTTGTTCGCAGAGTTCTTCTTACGTGTTAGCATGAGTAAGAGCATCTCCTCTGTTCCTAATTCTGAATCCACCTTAATGAAAAAGCATGAAGCTCTGCTCAGACATTTTAAAAAAAATGTGTTATAAAACCAGGACAGTAACAGTTCAGACACTCTGTGGCAGTGGCGCACGTTTGAAAGTGCTATATGTACAAAGTTATAACGAGGGCCTGGATGAACGTTGGGAGAATTGGCTTTTCAGCGTGATGAGAAAACCGTTGAAGTATTTTTGGTTTCCGTCAAGTACTCTGAGTGGGCTTTTTAATTAATAGATTTGTAATAATAGCATATGCAGTGAACTGAATCATACAAGACTATATGGAAGTCCTTTTGGAAGAGTACCAGATAAAAGAGTACAGTTGATTAAAAACAATGACTGTCCATTGTGCCAAAAGATGAAAAAATGCAATAGAAATTTGAACGAATAAAAATCTTAGTTTTAATGATTTTTTTCCGGTGTACCAGATTAAAACTCATTTCATAAAACAGCAGAGGCTCTCAGTGAATATCTGCTAAAAGAACAGATCTGTGAAAGTAGTATTGTATAATTTCTGTGCAACAAGGATATCCATTTAATAGGTTTCCACACCAGCTTTGATCACATTTGGAATTATTCTGCTTTTTGTTACATTTTCTCAGTTATTTTTTAAACTTTTTTATGCTTTCTTTGAAATATACGAACCTTTTAATGTATGGATAATTTATTCAGCTCCTAAATTTAAATGCCTGGTGGGCGTAATTTTCCTATTTTAGTTTACTTCTATAGCTGCCTTCACTTTGTCTGGAATATATTATTCATTGTCTCCAAATTATAACAGGAGGACTGACGTGTTAGAGTATAACTCCTTAAATTCATTTCAATATTTTAACTATTTGCATAACAATCCAAGGGGTTAGAAAGCTTCCCTGGCAACCTCTTTGTCTCAAAGAAATTGTCAGGGACTTCTAATGTTGTTAACTCTGTTTGCAGGAAAGTGCAACATATTTTAACATGACCTTAAGAATATGAACACAAAGATGTTTGTGCCAGTATTGTGACTTTTTTTTTTTTTTTGTAATTTGAAAACGTTCTCACAAATTATGGGTTATTAAGTCTGTATAAAGATGCTAATCTTAAGCAGGCCAAACTCATCATCAATGTAACTGGAGGGTCTTGCCAGAGTCAAAACTGATAGGTTTCTTTTCCAGATTAAAACACCTTTAAGTGGTTCTTAAAGCGTATTACATTGGATCATGGTGTTATTTCATCATAAAAGTAAGTTTTCTTCATTTAGAAGGTGAAATGGAAACAACTGCACTGGGCCACCTGCAAGGCCCTCTTGCGCAGCGCCGGGTGTGATGGAGAGGGAGGAGCTCAGCAGAAGTGTGGTCGATGGAGTTGCAAAGTGAAACTCGCTTTGTGCTGGGGTGGTGAATAACGACTCCGCAGAACGTCGTTTCACTACATCGGTCTTGGTCTGAGATGTGTAACAGGACTTTGACTCTGTCAGAGATTTCTGCCAGCACCTTTTCCTTTAAGGGAATGTCCCAAAGTGCCAAAAAAGGGTTGTTTTAAAACACAACAGCAACAGCAAAACAACAACCCCTCCCCACCTTTAAAGGTAGATTTTACTTGAACATAACCCTGAAGAACAACCTTAAAGAAAATTCAGAAAGAGGCACAGCCTGTAAAGAAATAACGAATCTTCTCCCCTGACAGTGGCAGGGGTTCAGTTGTCTCTTCTTCTGTGTGACTCCCAGCCCAGTGTCCACTTTCCAGTCTCTCTTTCAGTCATGAGGCTGACATGGGGTCCTGGGCCATGGGCAGGGTAGGGGGAATGGCGGGGGAAGGCTGGGCAGGGGCAGTCAAGGCTGGAGGTGCCCTCAGGGCCGTGGTTGGTTCCACCATGGGCAGGTTTCCTTTTGCTGCCTCAGGATTCCTTTTATGGAGAATGTAACAAAGACACAAAACGGGTGCCAGTTGCTGAAAAAGGGAGAAGCTGAAGACCTCACTTGTTCGGACCTGCCATAGTGTCATGGGACTGGCCTCATGGATTTTGTTGTAAAATTTCATGCAAGACTCTAGAAAATAAGATATATATTATTATTTATGGTGTAAAACATGCTCACTGTTTACAGTATCAGATGACACAGCTGCGCCAAGACCCCCTGTTTATATGATAGTTCAGGAGACAGAGCACTTGACCAAGAGGTAGTAACGTTCATCTCTCAAAATCAGTTTACCATTTAGGACAATGCTACTGTTATTAGGCCTAGAAAGAAGGCTCCAGAATATTCGTAACCTTTTCTGGTGAAGCAGAGACACTGTTCAGAAAGAAACAGAGGATTCATAGAGCAAGGTCAGGGAGCAACAGAGGTCACATGTTCACAGAAGTCCTGATGGCATTCTCATGGAGACTTCCTGCAGGATCAGCTTAAATCCCGCAATAAAGACCATATTTTCATATGTTATCCTATACGGGGAGGCCTTTGCAGATCTAATCTGAAGTGTCTTTGGCACTCTAGGGAACTGAAGCTGGGGTCATCCAAGTCCTAGACTGGACCTTTAAATGCGTACAATTTTTCATGTCTTGCCATGGGGAACATCTGATGTTGAAAAGTACAATTCTGTACCATGTAAACAAAACCAAATTATATGTCTAATAGCTAAATATAGGTGTCCTAGTGGATTTATAAACTTAAAATAGAAAAAAATGTCTCTGTTTTGAGACATGACATATCAGAGTGGAGTCACGGTAGGTGACTATTTTTCCTAGACACAGAAGTAATCAAAATGGCAGTAATCATGAAAGGGGTAATAGTTATCCTAAACCAATGTTAAAATGAGTAATAGGACGAGTCACGACTCTATTTATAGTCCCACTGGAAAACAGTGGGAATTTGGACTAGTTTCAATGGAGGCAAATACCATTGGTGCTTTTTAAAATCTTGTCCAGTCTTCCTGTAGGCAAAATATTTGTTGTTGATTTTATTACTGTCCTACTTGCTAAGCTCACCGAATATTAGCTAAAACTCAACTTTTTCAAGTAATGGCTTCTACTACAACTATTCTTTGAATTTCTCTGAAATTTAATTTATAATTTGTAAGTTTGGGCAACTGCATTTAAGCTTCACCACCAAATATAGGGTTATAATTATTAAGCCATTTTTCATTGGGGGGGGGGGGATATTTCAAAAACAGTTTAAACTTTCTTTTCCAAGCAAAAGAGTAAAATAGTTTAATTAAAAAATAAAATACTGTTTCTTGCTGTGATCTTCATAGGAACATTATTTTTGGTGTTTTTAAGAAGAAATATTCTAAAATAGCTTATCAAAATTTAAAGTTTAACTATTGCTCACAATGGTGGTGATGGTGTCGTTTTAAATTTAGTCTCCCGCAAGGATCAAAATGCCTCCTTCATCTTCCAGTCTTGGCGGTCCCTTTCTACTCCTCCCCAGTTTACCCAGAAGTTACATTCTTTCAGTGCTCTAGATGTCTAGCCCATATAAAGAGCTTCAATATAAATTTCAGATTTTTTTCGTATTTTTAAAATGTCAGGCAGATATCTCTTAGTTTCAGGGTATCATGTTAGACACAAGTACTGCAAGACCACTGCTCCCAAACTCTTGATTCTTAATGGGTCTCATGATATTTGGTATGCTTTACATGAAGTAATAAAACCAAATGACGTGTAATAGCAAGTGTCTGAAATTTGGGGATTTTGTATTTTTAAAGTGTAGCTCTTCCATCTCCTGTGCCTATGAAGTAAAGTTTGGAAGTTAGATTCGAAGGCTTAGATTCCAGAAGACAAATATAACAACTTCCAACAGGTTAATTTATTTCTGAATATATCTTGGTCTAAAGTCAATTTTGTGATTTGAAGGGCTCGACACTTACTTAATACATCGTGTTAAAGTTCTAATCTTGACACTGCTGCAGGAACAAAAAATGAACTGAGGCAATATACTACACCTAAACTAAACTAAAACTACACCTAAACTAAACTAAGCTACACCTAAACTATTCTGCAAGAAGCGTAACCAAATTCAGCATAGTAATACTATGATGTCAAATAGTGCTCTGTGACATAAAAACCACCCAGTTTCTATTTGAGAAGGATTTTAACCCAGTGCTAGCAGGGAACATTGGATTAGGACTGTTTTAAACACGTTCCAGAGACAAATGCATCAAGCGATAAGATTACTGGTGTTATTTAGTCCTTGAGTGAGCAATGGTCAGCCTGTGAATGGCAGTAGATCAAGCAGCACATTCGGAAGAGGTAGAACTCTAACTCTTGGAGGGGATAATGCTGAAGCCTGCCAGGGATGACTGGACCTCGAGCAATATATAATTCAGATGCACATAGATCAAACATTTTGATGAGTGTGAAGCAACTTGGGTGTGATTGTCTTCGCTAGCTGGTGAAGAACACTGCCCTGCAATTTGTTGAGGATGTTGATAGATGTGGCAGCAGCAGCAGCTCCATTTCAAACAGGGAATGCCTCTCTGAAGCTTGAGAAAACCTTTGTCACTCTGTAGCAGGTAGAAGGAAATGGGTTCTTATAGCAACGGATCTTGCCATTGTAACTGCTCCTCCGTTCACAAGTGTGAGCGTGCCTGCAGATACAGCCTGACATTACATTAACAGGAGAGTGAGGAAGTGGTATTAGCCCTTAATATTTTCCTGCTGTTATGGTCTGTCCTCAGCCTGCTCTTCCATCCTGCTGTACAACTTACCATGCAAATTTGGTCTGATCTGAAATTAGACATGTTCATTTTGTGGGCTAAGAGTATTGGCTTGCGTGGCTGGAAGAAAGTGAAGAGGTGGGGTAAGAGTGCTTATGAAATCCTGCCATTTCAGTGGGATTTCATATTTACATGACCAAACAGGTATTTTTTTTTTTTTTTTTAATTCAAAACCTAAATGTAAAACCAATGTAGCTGCCCTATATCAATTGTTTTGGTCTCTGTATGTAGCCTCTTCCCCCTGATTAAAATATGTAGAGGTGAAAATGTATATATGAGTCTCAAGTTTTGGGGAGTAGGATCCTGATCCTCAAAATTACAGGAAGGCTGACATAGTTTAGTCATTGGACTGAGAATTGAGAGGTCTGCGTTCACTTTATTCTTCTGTGTGACATTATGGAAATAGCTTACTCATTCTGTGTCTTAGTTTTCATCATTAAAATGTAAATAATAATAAAAATAATACTCACTTGTCTTTTCTCTACTCTAAGCTCTATGAATCAACGGTGGTCTGTTTCTTATTTTGCATTTCTAAAAACCCCAAAAAGCACATTATTTGTTTGACTTTCTTGTCAGTTCCATAAGGGAAATACTAACGAAACACTAAAAATAATCTTTTAAAGCAGTCACTATGAAAAAAGTAGGAAACTAATAAGTAGAAAATCAAATAAAAGTCATTAAGTGATACAGCAAGATTCTTTAATTTTTATATGCTTTACTCTTTTAAAAGAAAAAAAAAGCTAGGAATAATATTTGAGAAATAGACACCTTGAAAAAAGGTAGAAGCAAAAATTCGAAAAGAAACTGAGGAAGTGGTGATTGGCAGTAAGTCTTCTATTTGTTTAACTCTAAAATACACATTAACTGTGCAATTTCAAATTACCTAAAAGGAGATGATTACCAGGAGCACAGTAGGACATTTAAATTGTACTCACTAATTATATTTTATTACAAATTATTGGTTTGCCAAGTACACCAATCTGGTTGGGTGAATGCAAAAGCGTGCGCTGTGCGTTATAGTATCGATAGAAATATTTAGTGATCTATAACCGCATTCGGAGCGACACTAGACTTGTTGATGGCTTTGCAGTGAGCATGTCCCCTGCTAGACAGTAGCTATCTGTAACTGCGGCTGGTTTGAAATGCCCTGGCAAGTCACGCTGCTGCAGCAGTCATATGTTGATCTGATCTACAGAGGCAGTGGGTCCAAGTTCTGTTGATTATTTGTCTTACTTAGCAGTAAGTTAAGCAGTGTGAAAAACTGTGCAAATGCTCTTTTGGGTCATTATGTTATTGTGCATCATCTACAATATATTAATATATTTTGAGCTTGTGTACACGTCTTGTTAAATTTATTTGTTTTTAACAAATCGTTTTTGAAAACCTGTGCATTTTATCACAACTGCTTCTTAAATCTAACATATTTATCATAAAGTATTTTATTTATTGAATTTTATTTGCCATCAAGAGAGACAGACATGAATATAATGTTTAAAAAGATGTCTATTGATGTGAGAAAAATGCAAGCCGTGTGGTAGAAGCTCAGTGAGTGGGAGAAATGTAAATGTTCCCTGCATTTTATCTCACATGACAGAATGCATTATGGTCAAAATAGTGTCTTCTCAGAGACACAGGTTTCTAACATCTGCATAATACACACTTTTATGTAAGCTCTTTATTCTGCATGCAATTGTTTAGTTAAATGCCCTACAGTCTCATTTATAAGACCCTCTTTTATGCCGTCACCTTGTATGGGTTCCGTACCTTGGATACATATAACCCAATTATAATTACCATGACAATATATAACACCTTTTTGAAACCCTCCTCATGTGATGTAGGGGTGTGGTGCGTACTGATGTCAGAAACAAGCTATTTTCTTCAGACAATTAGTTGTCATTGACACAGGCCTGCATTTCCCACCAATTAGTACAAACGGCAGGGTGCATTTCCAGAATTTTGCAGAGCCAGCAGCTCATGCTATTAGGCGGAATTTAGGATATTTAAATAAGTTCCAATACATATTCTGGTTTTTGTCATTTGCTAAAATCGATAGCTGCTTTTTGTCTGTGGATCATTTCTGACTCAACATAATGCACTTAGATTAAAGGTCTTACGAGATTTATTCTTCCTGTCAACAAACAGTTTTAGTTTTAATCTTTCATACCTGATGAGTGCTATTAACAGCTGTTGAACGAGAGCTCAAAGTTACAATATCCTCTGTAGTTCAGCTATTAAGCCAGGACATATTGTGTTAACAATTAAAACAGAGGATTGTGTAGCACAGCCTTCTAATCAGATACGCAAATACAAAACTAGCATGTTGGTCAGATTTTAATGGATTTCCATACATTATGAGTAGCTATAAAGAAGTTGGGCTCAGGTGTCCCTCTCTACTATGCCAGGAAATCATCTTAGAAACGTCTTCAGATGTTATGGATCTTAGTCGCACAGCCAGCAATATGAGTCAGAATAATTTAATGCTGCTGTGGTCATGTTTGCCACAGTGGCCGGCAGTGCTGAAGGGCTAGTGCCTGATCAAAAGCCATCAAAACTCAGCAGAGACTCCTGTTTGTGAAAACGGGCTTTCAGTGTGTCCCTGGGAAAAAAAAAAAAAAGCTGGGGAGGGGGGAGGGAATGGTGTAAGAACATCCTACAGACTTCTTCCCAAGGGTACTGTGGTCCACATTCAGGAGGGTTGTTAGTAGCTCAAATTGGCATGTTTAATTGTAAACTGAAAGGACTGAATAACGACTGTGCAGTTGCACGTGGCCATCTCTTTGATGAACCAAACCATCCACGCTTGTCAACACTGTAGATGCGTTCAGATAGCATGTAGTGTGTTCTTACTGCTCTTTCCCTGCTTCTGTCTACCCTCCCTGACCTTGCTTTGCTCAGTCCTGCTGTTGGTTTGCTCGAGTTTTCTTATTTTTTGATGCATACATTTTCTTGGAAAGCTTCAGTTAATTAACTTGGGTTCACTTTTCCACAGCCCCTTTCTCCCACACTTTCTTCAAGTGTTATTGAGGTGATAAAAGACAGCCTAGCCATACAATAGAGTTCCTAGCTACTTGGAGACATTCGTGCCCAGCTGGGCATAACCGAAGTCAGGAAATTCAGGCAGCATTCTTTGGAGCTCCATGGGATCATTGCTACGGCCGTATTTTCTGTATGGCTGGGGAACGGATGCATGGGTGCACTCTGTGAAGGCTTGCTTGGCTGAAGGCATGATGTGATAGCCCTGGGCTGCAGTTCTCCCCCATCATTTAGATGCACAGGGGAAACCAGTGGAATTTTTTGCAGCTCAACATGGGCAGGGCCTCCACTCTGGTGAACTGGACCCTTAAATATGTATTGTCCCGCTGATGCATGGAAGACCTGGGCTCATAGCACCCATCAGCAGTAACGGGAGCTGGTACCTGAATTCCTTGCACAGCAACGAGAGAATAGGCCCCTTTTGATTTTAGAATTCTTTCCTACGAGGATTTCCCTTGTGCCTAGTATGAGCATATAAATGGCCATTTTATTGTATTAAATATGTATCACATCCATCATTTTAAATGCTGTGCTGTGATGAAGGCTTCTCAGTCCTGGGATCAGTTCTGAAAATATTTAAACTTGGCAAGCTAAACATGCTCAGCTGAATAAGCCTAAGGGTCCCATTCATGGAAATGTTATATACCACTTATGCTTGTTTCTTTAGTTAAATTACACAGAAAAAGTTGGTAGAATATTGTTCCAGCACGAATTACAAGATTTTAATATTCATTAATCCAACTTCTTGACTGCCTTTAGTGGTGATTTTTCCATTGTTCAGCTTAGTTGCTATGCAAACCTGGAAAAGAGAGAGGGAAAAAACAGTCTCAGGTAGCAATCCACAACTGAAAACACACAGATTAAAAACAAACAAAAAAAAAATCCTCTTCTGGACCAAACAGTGGATGATAGATGGTTCAAATCAACTCTTCAGATAGTACAAATAATTAGATTTATGCCCTAGTATTCATTTGT